>NW_022987973.1:11035204-11240204 GCF_902827165.1 Trematomus bernacchii
TAATATTCATATATTAATCAGTGGGCGGGTGAGTGGGTTACATATTTATGGATAAAAAAACTGCTACATATGTCACAGAAATTGTTGTCTCCTAATGAGTGAGAGATGAAATGGATCAGTATCTGCATTCCCTCTGGCCCAACCAAAGGAGTAAGGTGTATGCAGATTTATCTTGAATTTCTAGTAAAAGTTCTTCAGTGTACATAATTGTGTTGATGTATGTATAACAAGGAGTGAGAAATGAGCAAATTCAGGATAGAGAGTGTAGAACATGTATTCCTTACCCGCTCTATGCTATGCTGCAACCTGAGCTTCCCTCTCACTGCTTCCTGTTGTCTGAAGAGCTCCTTCAGAGGTTCTGACAGCGATGGCGGTGGGGCAATCTGGAGAGCATACATATAATATTAATATCAAATTACTGACATTACAGCAAACAGCAAAAAAACAAGCTTCGAACATTGCAGTTTGCCAAATATGTCTTTTGAATTTTGTTACTGATGTCAAAAAGTAGCTTTGCCCCCATAAGGGAAAAGGGGAAATACACGATAACTCACCACAGGGATGTGAAGCTTGCTGAGGGGCTTGCCATCCAGCAGGTAGGAGCCGGTGTAGGTCACATATTCAGCATAACACTGCGGGGCCTGTGGGGTGATGTAGCACAGAATCTTCCTCTTCTCCTCAATCTTTTTCCTGATCTGCAGGTACTCAAAGTAAGGGTTGGAGCGATCACTGTGGTAGGGCTCGATATCGTCAAGCTTTATGGCGTTGACTACTACGGCCAACGTCTGTTGAATCATTTCCCTGGTCTGCTGCATGGTCGTGTTTACCAACTGGACCTGCACCTGTGGACCAGCAGAACGAGGAAACCTCCTCTTCCTCGGGTGCTGGGTCTGAGTTTCATCGTCTTCCACTGGAAGAGAACGACCTTTTGTCGTCTTACTGATAACCACTGATGCAGGAGTTGTCACAGAAGTAGGTACAGACAATGCTTGGGTTGTATTAGTTGGAGCAGAGGCGACAGTCAGCACAGACTCTTTGTCTTTCTTCAGAGCTGGGAAAGAAGAGGCAGAGGTGGGCGGTGGCGTCAGGTTTATGGTCACTGTTGGACTGATTGTTGCAGGGGCTGCAGTGGCAGTGGCAGTGGCAGATGAGGTTATTATGCTGGAGGTAGGAAGGAGAACAGCAGCAGCAGAGGGATTGTTCTTGGCGCGATTGCGGGTTATTCTTTGAGGGATTTCATCCACCTTCTTGGGAGCATCTACAGTGGTGGACACGGTGGTCAGGGTTACCGGCGTTAGCTTGGTCTCCTGAATGTCTGTTAGTTCCACTGTGCTGGAGAGGGTGACTGGGAGCTGAGGAAGAGGACTGCATGACACAGATTCTGCTTTGGGCTCAGGCATCTCATCCTGTCTCACCTCTGACTTGAGAGCGGAGACTGTATCCATGGGCAACTGCAACGACTCAGTGAGGGAGTGGATCTGGATGTGATGTTGCTGACTGGCGTCCGATTTCACTGACGAATACAACATACTGGGATCGGATTCATCAGGCACTCCATACGGCTCTTTCCCTTCTAACATGCTGCCCTGTGGTTGTGTCAGAGATAGAGAGCTGTTGACAAGCACACTCTGAGACTCGGGGTGCAACTCTTGCTGGAAGTTGGCATGTACCGAGGGTTCAACCAAATCTCGCCCTGTAGGTTCTGCTAACTCTAGGTCTACAGCAGGGCATGAACTCTTAGCAAGGTTAGGTAAGTCAACCACCATTATGTCAGGGTCATCTCTTTCTGTACTAGTATGTCTTATGTGGCTCGTCGCAATCTTGTTGTGGTCGGATGGTTCAGGGTCTCTGGATTCTCTCTCTGCTTCTTCCGACTTGTCTGGTAGAGGCAAGTCAGGCAAGGAAAATGGTCCCAGGTCATCCAGTTCGTCTGCAACCGCAGAGAAAGGGTCTGCCCAGGGCACCACAGGCTCAGGGGCAACAACTGGAGCCATGAGGCTTTCAGTGGCAGCACGGAAGCAGAGCGTAGTCGGTCTGCTCTCTGGTTCTTCACAGGTTGACTCAGTTGATACAGGCTCCATCTCGTGACTTTCCTCTATACTAGGCTTGTTACAGTCCTGGAAGAAAGACTCTAGCCGATTGGAGGATGATGAGGTGTTTAAAAAGTTGTTTTCCTCATCAGTAGCTGTGTCAGGCATCTCTGGAGAGGGGATGTCAGCCACAGCTTCCTTCTGTTCATCAAAGTCCTCTGGGTCCTCTGGGACCTCTGGGTCCTCTGGGTCCTCTGGGTCTTCTGGGTCCTCTGGGTCTTCTGGGTCCTCTGGGTCCTCTTGGTCCTCTTGGTCCTCTTGGTCCTCTTGGTCCTCTTGGTCCTCTTTGTGCCACCTATTCCAGGTAGCATAGGGGGGAGTGACAGAGGGGTGTCCAGACAGGTGTTGCATCTCGCTGTCAGAATGGTATGGACTGGTTATTTTGGAGACAGCAGCCTCAATCTCCCCATATGTCCTGTGGGGAGATTTGAGGTCCATTTCAGGATTCCAACCCATGCTGTGATCAAAACAGTTCTCTCCATGGTTGGGTGCAGCGTGTATGGGGGAGGGCTGCAGTTCCTGCTGCTCTGGAGACTGTGCAGGCCAGCTCTTCCTGAGAGGGTCCTCAACTGGAGAGGAGAACGCACAAGGCTCCCTTATTGGCTCTGGCTCATCCACTGCAGAGGGCTCTAAATCAGCTCTGTCATCCAGATCACCTTCATCCTCAAAGTCCTCCTCTTCTTCTTCATCCTCCTCCTCCTCCTCCTCATCCTCCTCATCTTCCTCCTCCTCCCCCTCCTCCCCCTCCTCCTGCTCCTCTTCCTGCTCCTGTTCTTCGGTGACAGGGGGAAGATCTGACAGGACCAGGTTAGGCTCACTGTGGTGAGGTTCAGAGATGTCATCGATGTCCAGGGGCGGCAATGCAGCAGGAGCTGGGGTTGGTGGTGCAGCAATGTCGAAGCAGGGCTCCTGGGGGTCCGGCCTGTGAACTGGTGTGGAGGGTTTGGGCAAGAAACTGTTGTACACACTGTCAGGAAAGTGTTCATTGCCCTCTGTGCCAGAAAGAGTTGGTGCTTCCACATCTAACGTTTGAAGAGCTGGCTCCTGCTCAGGGGACATCATCCTAATTGGGGAAAAGTAAGGAGATGGCATGCAATCCAGTCTATCTACGGTTGGAGATTTGTCATCTAGAGTTTGAGAGGAAGAGGACGGATCAAAGTCAGCTGCTGGATCACTCTCCTGCCGAAGGAACTTGTCAGCCTCAGCCTTGAACTCATCCTCGAGAGGCCTGCGGACGTCAGAGGATGCAGAGCGGCTGACAAGTGGCAGCTGGAGGTTCTTCGCAGGGGTTGGACATGTGCCCTCCTGGAAACTCTGGGAGTTAGAGTACCTGCTGGGTGGACAAAAGGTAAAACACAACATTAGAATATACGTCACTTTCATCAGATTGCAAGAGTTAAAATGACAAAAACAGTCATTCTGCAGAATTGTAAATACCTTTCAAAGAAGGAAGGAGAGCAGGCATTCATCGACATAGTCATAGCTGAGGAGTTCTGGCAGTCTAGCCCATCCAACATGATGTCGGGGTAATCCTCTGCACTACATGATGGGGTGCGTGGAGTCTGCATCACTTCCTCAAAGCTGGGGCAGGAGATGACAGATGTTGGTGTGGGGACACCAGTTGGCCTGTTTGGATCTGACCTGGGAGAAGCTGGAGGGTTCTCCTCCTTCGTTTGGGGATCAGCCAGCCAGTCCTTTGAGTTTGGACACTCAGTAGGCTGGAACTTCCTGCTTGGGGACATCATTTGGGCCGGGAGACCCACATCCTTCAGCTTCTTCTCTTTAAGACCAGACTCCACACTGTTGGACTTCTTTGATGAGAGCTCAGTGCGGTTTTTCCGTACTTCCTCTGTGGACTTGGTCTTGTCCTTGAGTTTAGGGTCCCCTGACTTGGGTCTTAGTTTCTCCATCTGCTTCATCCTTTCTTTATGTCTCTTGTGGCGCTCTTCAATCTCCTGGTCTTTTAGACTCAACATCTGACCAAAACTGGTCATTTGGTAATCCCCATCCACCAACAGTTTTTCACGGGGGCGGTTATCTTTCCTCAGTGTTTCTTTGGACTGGGGGAGCTTTTCATTTTCATCCTTAGTCTTCAATTTACTGTGGTCCATTCTGGTGTCTTTCTCCAATGTATCCCGACTCCGGTCTTTTTTGCCGTCACATTTTGGACTCTCTTCTTTTGTCCTTTCTTTTAGCACGGTGACCTGTGGACTATCTTTTACTCCTGCCTTCACATCCTCTTTGGAGTGCTTCAAAGACGCAGAGCCATCAATGTACTTAGTCTTGTCCTCCTTGACCTTTTCTTTATGTTTCTCCTTTTTCTTTTTGTCCTTTGTCCGGTCACTAATGACAGCAGTTGTTTTGTCTTTGTCCTTTTTGGACATCTCTTTTTCAAACTCCAATGTTTTATCAAAGTCATCTTCACCGTCTCCCTTACTTCCATAGGGAAAAGTGTAAGGGTCTGCTTCAAGTGGCATGGGCTCTTTCTCAAAAGGTAGACTCTCCCTGCGGTTGAAGGACTCTCTGATCTCCTCCGTCTTGTCACGTTTGTCTCCTTTGTCCTTCTTGATCTTGTCTTTCTCCTTGTCGTGGCTTTTCTTGGACGAAGAAGAAGAGGAATGTCGATGCCTTTCTTTCTCTCTAAACTTGTCCTGTGGTGTAGATATGGACAGAGAGTCTCTCCTGTCCTCGGACACATCCGTGAGGCTGACGGCGTCATAGTAAGCGGCGAGGACCGGCTCATGACCTCGGTCAGTGAAACTATCGGAGGAGATTTCACTGTGTTTGTCATTAGAGTCCTCCTTGTAGTCATTCATAGCTTCCTCCTCCAATTTCTCCAACAGGGACTTCTCATTGTCACCACTGCTCTTTGAGGGCTTCCTTTCCTTCGCATGCTCCAGCTTGTCCTTATATTTGCTCTTTGTCTTTTCCTCACTGGTGTCCCTTTTGTCCAGAAGCTTCTGCTTATTTTTCTTGTCTTGGTTGGAGTCCACTGAACTTCTGTCTTTTCTCTCTTTATGTTTGATCTCCACAGAATCTTTCTTGTCCTTGTTGTGTTTCTCCAATGAGCCTTTTCTTTCTTTGCCCGTGTCAAATGTGGCCTTTTCTTTCTTCTTCTCTTTGTGGTCCTTCTCTTTTGTCTTCTCCGTGTTGTGTTTAGCTTCTATGGATGATTTTCTCATTTTTTCTGAAGGCACGAGATCCGGTTCATCCTGATCAGGTGTCGAGTCTTTTCTGATGGGGTCGGTCACAAGGGCCACAGAACCAGTGTAGCTGTCCTCCTCCTCGTCATCACTTTCGTCCGTGAAGATGTCAGCTATCTTGTACCAAGTTTTTTCCCGGATTTTCTCAGGTTTCCTTTCCTCTTTCTTTACCTCCAAGGCATCCTTCTCCCTGTCAGCATGTTTGTCTTGAGAGGCCTTCTCTTTCTTGTCCTTTGTCTGTTCTAAAGACATCTTTCGTTCTTTGTCTTTGCCATGAGACTCCTTGTGTTTGTCTTTAACTCCGTCCTTCTTGTCTTTGGTGTCCTTTTCCTTGACAGTTTTTTCTGCAGAGATTTTCTCACTCTTATCCTTTTCCTGGTCAGCTCCTCTGTCTTTTGTTTTGTCTTTGTGCTTGTCAGCTTTTGTCTTTTCGCGCTTGTCTATTCCATCGCCCTTCTTTTCTTTCTCCTTTCCAGAATGGTTTCTTTCTCGGACATCGCACGATTTACCGACAGCCTCGACTTCTTTGAAGAAGGTATCATTGCCATATTCATCCCTAATAGATTCCTGCTTGATTTTAATGTCCTTTCTCTCCTTTACCAAGTCATACGAGTCTTTACGGTCTCGACTGTTCTCTAGAGAGTCCTTGTCTTTTTTGTCTTTGACCGTCTCTGTGGACTCCTTCCGCTTCTTCTCTTTTTCAACCGAGTGACTAGAATTTAACTTTTGTTTTTCCGACCAGTCTTTTTTCTTTTCATTTGTCTTTTCCGAGTCTTTCTCTTTCTTCTTAGACGTGGTTTCTTTCTCTGACCTTTTGTCATTGTGATCGGATTTCTTGTCCTTGACTTTGTTTTCTTTTCTTCTCGTCTCTTCCTTAACAGTCTCCACAATTAGTTTCACTGCGTTGTTGGCTTTGTAATCCTTGTATTCTTTGACGGGAGCATCCCAGCTGTCATCTAAGTATAGGGAGGAATCAGAGGACATCTCGGAGCCCCATCTGTCATGATGGTCATCTGAAGCACTCAGCTTCGCGTCCTCCAAGTTGAGAAAACGGTTGTTGACATCAAAGCCTTCATACTCAGGCTCTTCTTTCGGGGCTTTGTCTTTTTTACATTTCTCCTTCTCCTCCTTGGTGTTTTTCTCCTTGTCCACCTTTAGATGTTTTTCCTCTTTCGGCTCACCTTTCCTCTCTGCCTTTGAGGAGGACTTTTCCTTGGACTTCTTCTTCTTCTCCTCCTTGTGAGCCTTTTGTTTCTCCTCCTTGGGCTTCTCCTTCTCCTTGACAGTTCTCTCCTTGTCAGGTTTGACAGGCTTCTCCCTCTCCTCCTTATTTGCCTTGTCCTTTGTGGAGTCCTTTGCTTTCTTATTTTTCTCCTCTTTTACTGTTCTGTGCACATCTTTTCCAGAAGACCAATCCTTATCCTCCGACTTAATTTTCGAAAGCCTATCTTCCTTTTTGGAGTGGTCCTTTTCGTGTTTGGATAACTTGACCTTGCTCTCAGCTGGCGATTCGGACTCAACAATTAGGGACTTCTGCCTTGAATCATCAAAATCAAAAGAATAGCTCTTGACAAATTTCTCATTCATGTCTTGATTGAGCACGAGACTAGGAGCTTTGTCCTTTTCCTTAGCTTTGTGCTTGTGCTTGACTTTATGCTTTTTCAGCACTTTGCCATCGACATCGGTTTTGGAGGCCGCACTGTCCGCATTAGAGTTTTTGTAGAGCTCAGAATTCTTCTTGTCTACTGTGCTACTGTGCACATTGTTATTCTTCTTTTTGTTCTCCTGCGCTTTCCTTTTGACTTGTTTTATTGATTCTACACTAGAATCAGCAGAAGAGTAATCAGACTCACTGGAGAGCCTTGTTCTGACTGAATCTGAGAGAGAACTCACATCGGACCATGTAGGAGATGACACAGTCTTCCAGCCATCTGTCCGCCACTGCTTTGGATGCTGTTCCGCTAATGACGGCGCTTGTTTCTGAGAGTTCGAGTTTCCATGTGAAGAGGAGGAGGAAGCGTTAAAGCCGGGGGAGTCTTTAAAGCTCGTTGCAGAAGAGTCCTTGTTTGAACCCTTATCATCCTCACTCTCCATATCTACACAATCAGAGTCAGATGTACAGAATTTGTCATTGACTTTTCCGACCCTGACTTCTTTACTGACGTTATTTTTGCTCTCCTTCTTCCGTTTCTTTTTGACTTTATTTTTGTCTTTTTGTTGTTTAGAGCTCATGTTGCCAGAGTCTCTAGTCTTGGTGTTTGTTTGCGTGACTTGTTGCCGTGGCGTAGGCGTGGGCGTGGGCGTGGGCGTGAAACTCGTCCTATCCTCCTCGTCTGAACTGTTACTGTCAGAGACGATCCGCCTTACAGTTTTCTTTGGTGTAACTGAGTTGCTTTTGGAATAGGTTTTGACCTCATTCTTGGGTATGGCGGCTACGCTGTTGGCCTTAGCCGGGACCGGTTCCTTACGGAACTCTTTTTTCAAGAGGTGTTTATCATCCACAGGAGGGACACGTTCTTCCTCATCATCCTCATCAAATTCGTATTCATCTTTGATGGGTGTGACAGCGCATTTAGCAGCGTCAACGTTTTTTCCTTTCAATTTCAACTTCTCAAACTCTGAGTCCGTGTTATTGCCATCGACAGAGCTGGATGGGGCAAATGACGGGGCGTCTTCCTCTTCTGAAGATTCTGTAAAAAGTAGAAAGGGGCACAATCAATACACAATCGGATTTACAACTGCTCCATATACATACTCATTCTTAGATTTAATCATACATACCTGATGAGCTTTCCTCACTTGAGGTGTACGTGCCTTTCCCCAGCAACAGATTCAGCATAGTTGGAGAGTTGGCAACTTTCAATGCGGTTTCCCCTCTCCTGTTGCTTTGACGTGGGTCACCTCCATACCGTAAAAGTAGCTTAACCACCTGAAACCAATAAAAGAAAACATTTGATTAATATAAATTGCAAATAAACGTGTGATATTCCTAAATTCTCTTACGGTCAAATTATGTTAATTATAACAATTAATGTACAACTAGCTTCATGACTGAGCTTGATTGACAGTCACGGTAATGATTTAAAGAGAGAGACCGGGAACTGTTTCTCTACCAGCGTTTTAATGGGATAATAAAGTTGAGTGCACGAGTACTGTTTTAATAGGCTTTGCATTTGATTTTACCTTGAAATGTCCATTGTTGGACGCATCATGTAGAGGGGTGTCATCATCCAGACCCTTGGTGTTGACCTCTGCTCCGGCTGCCAGCAGCTGCTTGGCCACATCATAATAGCCCCTGTTGCACGCCTCATGCAATGCAGTCCAGCCTAAACACAAGACGAATGACTGTGTTAGAGGTGTTTTTACCATATGAGTGAATATATACACATATTAACAAATAAGACAGTGTATTAAAAGAGCCTCTCACCTGCAAAGTCTTTTACATTCACATCAGCTCCCTCGCTAATGAGCTCCTTTATGCGGCGTGTCTCTCCCCGTATTGCTGATCTGTGCAGCCGAGTCTCTCCTCTCTCATTACGTTTATTCACTTTGTCTTTGGTTTTAGATGCAGAGTTTGGCGTTCCCTTCTGACCCATATTGGACTGTGACTGATGCTTTGGTGTTGTGTCTGTGGGTAGGAGATGGACACACATTTATTATTAATTATTTTTGGTCTACTACTGCCACTGCTAATATGAATAACAGTTTATTTGTACTGCTTACAACCAGAAGGGGGCAACCTTGATCTAGCAATCAGCAGAAGAGTACTTGGTCTTACTTCACATGAGCTTTTTTGATCACATTTACAAGATTAAACCAAAGCCTTAATTGCATTCACATTATTGAGTTCGCACAGCTCTAGTTAGAAAGTATATTTGAAACCCAGCCATTTACTCTCAAGCCCATGACTTCAGGCATACAACAACGAAATGACACAAATAAAACTAGCTATGCATCGTTTCTTTCTGACCTAATTGTATCTCAAATGTCAACAGCAAGAGGAAGAAGTACAATGTTGCAATAATAATGATATTTTATGTATCCAATACTTTAACGGCAACATGATTTGTCTACGAATAATAAATATACCACCTGCGAAGACTTTAGGAGGAAGTAAATATTATGAATAATCATCTAACAGCAGAAAGGATATTGGATAACAAATAAACAAAAGCTAAATGGTTACAGGCCTTTTGCATTTGGAAGTCTGCTGTGATTTGGCTCAGAGGCTGAGATTGCACTATTCTCAATACTACGCAATACCAACAGGAGAGTTTCATTTCCTTAGCGGCCCCCTGCTGTACTAAAAAAAAGATTTCACTGATGAACGAATATGTAACAGATACAGCTGCTAAAACGAAACAACCACTTTATTACTGGCATAACAGATGTAATGAGAATTCATGTGAATACGTTTGTATAACTAGTTTTAAATAAAAGCAGAAGGTCTGCTCCAGAGCCAGGATATGATTGCGATGTGGCAAAAACAAAACAAAACCAAATAGCAGACAACATCTAAACGATAAACAAAAACCAAATCAACCCCATGTCTCATCCTCTCTCTATTAAAGGCCAACATCATTGCTCTCTCACAAACACAAACACTGTCTAAAAAGCTCCCCTCATCCCCCTTTTCTTGTCTGCCACACATCCACAGAAGACGTGGCCTCCATGATAAGCACGCACCTGGACTGTTGACGGACTCCTCAGCTGTCATTTGCATGAGCAAGGCCACCTGCTGCCGCTCAGAGAGGGGGTACCCGGCCCGGATCCCTGGCATCCCCATTCCAAACGGCAAGCCCGCCTTCCGGGTGTTGGTGGGCTCCTTTTTAATGCGCTTTCGCTCTGGACCTGGTTTCTCTGTAATGACAGGGAGAGGAGAGAAGCAGAATTCATTTTATGGGCTGCATAGACACACATGTTTGCCTGCACTTAAAGACACATTCATTCAAGCACACACAAACACATTAAAATGATTAAACCTTGTGAAGGGTGAATATTTTTATGTAATAAGTGTTATACCCAAACCTACAAATTCAATAATTGTTCATTGTTTTGAGTAAAAGTTTGCTCTATCTCTGTCTTGTTATGAATATAAAAAGAATATGCACCAAGTAAGTTATAATAATTTTGCCACGTCATAGCATCTTTTCAATAAAAACAAAACAACTTTATAAACAAGACCATTGCCTTTTTTTCCTACCAACAAAACAAACAAATTAATAACACATACACAAAAACAGCTAGTTTTCATGAGACCAGGGTCTAACACATTTGCTGGTATAGGGGTGACATTTGTGTTATTACCCAGCTGCCCCTGAGGAAGGGAGGGGCCAACATTCATTATGTTTACGTCTGTCTGTCTGTTTCAAAGCCAAGCAGTCCGAAAAGAGAAGCGAGGAAAGAGGGTGTGACTTGGCAGACCCTTGGTTGTTACAAAATAGTTGGTTTACATTTCAATTCAACATGGCCTTGCCAAGGTCACCACATGCCTGCCTGCGTGCCTGCCAGGCTTACTGGAGACACGGGGCTACTGGACAAAAGCAGCTGCTCCACAAAGACACACCCAGTAATTATTTTCAGTGGCAACATACCATGTGATGACCCTTACAAAGGGTAAAGCTACACATGACTGTGACACTTCATCACTGGGAAACCACTCTCACAGCGAGCAACAATTCAGACTCCTACCACAAAGAAAGACATTTCTAATCTGCATGTATAGAGACAATGCTATAGTGGGAGGGCTTCATTTATTTTGGACCTTTTCATTCCAAGACAGGCTGCATTGCTCAAGGCCACAAGCTCGCAAGTAAACAAGGCAAGAAGGAAGCATGGCGGCTCACACTTCCGGTGGCTTAAGGCTTTCCAGGAAAATATTGTTCCACAGACTGTACAGAGCAGATGAACTTTCACTAACATCTGTGAACACTTAGAGCTAATGTGCCGCCACCCCTCTTTGATACACTCTCACGTTCTCAAAGCATTTGCCATTTAGACACATTCCTTCAGCTAGGACTTTTAACAGCAGGGACCACAGAAGCAGTCCAAACATGTTTTTTTGAGCAGCAGAACAGAGAAAGTGCTACGCTAGCTTTTCCAGGCTATGTTTACAAGATTGGGAACCAGGAAGGCGGTTATTACCCTGATGCACACATGTAGAGCACTGCTACTAAATGACACGCACAGGCAGAGCCTCTTATACAAGATTCATCCTCATTGGCAGCAAACGGCCTGCTTGTGGCGGACATGGTGCACTTGGAGCAGGTATAGTGGAGGTTTCAAATTCACATCTATTAAACTAAACCAGTATAAAATGTCACATTCTTTACCCAGCAAGAGGCTCCTGCCAGTACAGATGTGTCATTTTAATTGACAGGATGGTAAAGATAATGGGACCAAGCTAAATACAAAATGTATTTTTTACAAAGCAGATGATACGCACAGAACCAAATAGTAAAGTTGGGTGGATTAATCTTGACTTTCTCCAATGTAAGCCTACTATGGATCATCATTATCGTGAATTATTGAATAAAAAAAAATGAACAAACAATAACACAACATAATGTGCCTGCTACTTCAGTGCGCATTTCTTTTAAATGTCTATTTTGGGAACCCTTTTAGGGCTTTTATGTGTCTCGGTAAGATGATATAACTCAGCTTACAGACAGGGTTGAAACCTTACTCTCCTTACAGCTTGAAACTTGACTAACAAGATAAGAGAGAAGGATAATTTAAAAAAAGGAAAGGTAGGAAGGGATAGTCATGAATAGACTGCCTACCTCAGCCAGGGGAGGAGACCACATCAAACATAAATGCCTGCTAACAATAGAGGGAGATTATGATATGGCAGGCAGACAATAATACCATGTTGGCTATTGCCAAACAAAGACGGTCTGGTTCGACCGTTCAACACAACTCCACGACCAGAAGAACCGCTCAAACCAGTCTGCCCAGGTAGGTTTGAACGCAGCACGTTAAGAGTGAAACAATATTATGTTTGGGGACTAATAAAAACTGCATAAACAGGAAGTTAAGGGAGAAGAAGCAGGAAGTGGCCAACAGGATGTTTGTCAATGCTTTGTATTGAGCAAGAAAGACTCATAAAAAGAACAGTATTAACCTAGTGGGGTGAACAATAGGCTTGACTATGATTGTCACATATTGATAGATTCAGTTTAGGTTTCTTTTTTTAGGTTTTGTTCAGAGCCTATATGAGTCTGGGAGACAGAAAGACAAATATCTGTGTAATAATCTGCCAGAAGTAACATTTGTGGGCAGAGGATCTGTGCAAATCTCCTTTTGTAACCTACATGGCTCAGCTCGTGCCTTCCTTCAACGTTCACAAACCCGACCGTCATTACTGTCTCGCACAACTGACCCACAGGCAAAGGCAATGATGCAATTACAATTAATATCTTAGAAGGTTTTAAAAAAGGTGACTCAGATGGAGCACATTAGAGTAAGCTGCAAATCCAAAGACACAAGAAGAGCAACCAATACAACAGCAAACGGGATACATTTGTTTGGACAGTATGTTTCAGCCTTTTATATTCATTGGACAATTACACACCAAAAAAACATTTCACAATCAATATAAAAACATGTTTTTCAGAATGGAAAATATTATGTAGGCTCAGACCGCATAATGAAAGGAGCGGCGCTAATGTTGGGAAGGAATATTCTGTCACCTTTTTTGTGATAGCTCATTTTGAATGTAGGTATAGCAAATCCCAATGCTGCATGCATAAGTACATAATCAATAGATTCACTTAAAGGAGAGGTGTCATGGCCATTTCCACTGATCATAATTCCATTGTTGAGGTATACTAAAATAGATTTAGATTTAATGTGCATTTTTCCAAACTCACATTGGTTTCTCATACAGCATCTCTGTAAACTACTTGTATTCACTGAATTTCACTCTCTGCCTTTAACGGCTCGTTGTAGCTCCAATAGCTCCAGCCCCCACCCTCCCTGTGAGCACAGTGTGCTCCGATTGGCTGGGACGTTGTGAATCGCGCTGAGCTCCGTGGAGGTGGTGTTTCCTTGTTTAGCAAACATAGCGAAACACAGCCAAACTCATCCTGAGCACACACAAACTCACATCCGAAGTAAAAACAATAAGTGTGGCTTGATATTGAGTAAGAAAAAGGTTGATAAATGCTGTGAGAATGGGTCTGCAGAGAGAATTTTGCTGCGATCCCAACTGTCTGTTATCAGCCTGTAGCCAGGGAGGAGAAATCAGCAGAGCTGCCTGTGTGTGAGGAAGTCAGTGGATTGGTCAATTTGGACCAATCAGCGGGGGCTTAACGTAACGGCTCCGCGGACGTAACGTAACGGCTCCACGGATTGGTCCATTTTCGGAAGAATCAAATGGACAATGACGTATCTCCAACGAGGCGTTTTGGGGAGGTATTTTCTGTGTTAGAGTTTTACTCGCTACAGGGTGTACTTTGAGGGTTTTGACTCTGCATAAAAACCTTCATAACACACAAGGGGACGGGTAATAACCGGAAAAGCATGACACCTCTCCTTTAAGGCAGCAATGCACGAATTCATTTTCACCTTGCAGTTAACTGCAAGTGCTGCAAACCAAGTATTTCTATTACTAATGGATTAGTCGTTAAAAATAGTTTAAATAGACCTCATCATATTGCTGGGTCGACCAAAAACACAATTGAATAACAATGTTGATCATGTAACACTGCAGCACATCCCAACATTTAAAGTGGCAATAGATTAGATTATGTAAGGCCTATAAAAACACCATCTGCATTTAGATTGGTTCCAAATAAACCTTCTTTTCATTATCCAATTTTGGCTGCCAATAGATTAATCAACTCCATTCAGCACAATACAACTTGTCAGCAACAACAAAACTGTTTGTCAAACACAGTTCAAGTGTTCATTGACAGCATGAGGTAAGAAAATGAAGTCACGCTCTTTTTATCTCACGCCTCATAATGCATGTATGATGATTTCTATTTCACTTTATTTGCTAACCAACAGGAGACGAGGAGCAAGAACAAAAGGGTTATTTTCCTCTAGTATTGGTACTTCAGTTAGGATGGGGTTCTTTACAAAACAACCTAAAACTGTTTCAGAATTACCCTTTGTATGGAAACAGTTTCAATCTGACAAGACTGTTCTACCATCTATCCCTAAACTCTGACTGCTGCGGCCGTGGATAGCGGCGGTGAGGAGATGGAGGAAAGGAGGGTGACCTCAGGAATGAGGAATGCTGCTGTCTAGCGCTCTTCAGAGGAGGTCAAGGGAGGCTTGGCAATTCTGCAAATGAATGGATGAGCATTGAAGGTTTGAGACCTTTGATTAACTTGCATGATCTGCAGAGTGCTGTGCAGACCCCCACTGAGAGATATTGTAATGTTTATAAACACTTTGCAGGCAACTTGCATGTGCATGGTAATTAGAGGCAGAGTTGATAGCCATGTATACAAACAACATAGGCATTACAGCAATGGCTCGGCCTGCCATTATAAACATTTCAGCGCAGTGAAATGCAATCCTATTCCTCCCAAACTTGGGCTGGAGTCCATCTTTCAGATATTTGTGGTATTCATCAGAATACAATTTCAAACACTAGTTTTGAACACAACTCCAAATAATACAGCTAAGACGTATAATAAGGGAATCAACGAAAGCAAAATAGAATTGAATCACTTTACACAATACGATACAATTCCCAATAGTCATCAATATCAGCCCAAGCCACAGAGGAACTTTGGATGGTTAGAATGGGGGAGGGGGGGCTGTGAAGTGTGTAAGTAGGGGCTATACACAGACAAAACCAGGTCAAAACTTGAAGGGCCAAGAAACAAAGTCAGACTATGATACACAAATATGCAGAAACAACTCAGTATACAGGTGAAAAGGATACGTGGGAACAAAAGTCCTGACCAACACCCATAAATAGGAATAAATACCAAGCAAACTGACTTCAATAAACCCTCAACTATAAGGCTGGATCAGAATCAGTTTTATTACCAAGTAGGTTTACACATACGAGGACTTTGCTTTGGTATAAGTGGTGCAGGAAAACAAATGTGCTGATGCGATGGAATACATTAATGCAGAACGACAGACGGATGCTGGTAAAGTGTTTGTACCAACGGTGGGAATTGTGCAGTGGAATCATACCTGGAAACTTCATGGTTTCTACAGTTTGTCAAAATAAAGAGGATTGTGTTCAAGGACTAAAAAACCAGGCAGCCAATCCCAATCAAATGTCAAGCTATTAGCATACGAAAAAGACTGTCCACCCATTGTTTCTCAGGTGAGAGTTCACACCTCCCCTTATTGGGGTTGGGGGATGGGTAAGATCTGTTTCGTAGAAGTACCAAAGCATCTAATGAGAATAACATATATCACACTTTAAGAAACAGTAAACCCAACAATCTTACAACATAAATGTAACCATGAAAAAGGTAATGTGCCCAAGAGTGCCAATCAGCATATTATTGTAGAAATAAGTTCCAGCTTCTCAATCAAACGTTCCACTTATTTAGAAGTCCCTTGAGCTACAAAGATATTACACACAACCCCTGTGTCTACAAATAACATGGACAATCTTACTCTAAGTCATCTGTTAGAACATGCACACATTTAGCTTTGTACTCTTTTTTGTCTAATCACTGAACATAAACCAACTGAGCCACTGATGATGATGATGAAGGCTGTGACCAAAGCCTCTGAGTTGGACCATTATCAACAAACTAAAGCCTGAACCCTTAAAGCCCAAAGACAACATGCATGAGCAGTAGTCCTTCTCTACCTAATTAAAGAAAACACAAAGCTGGATCCTTACCAAAAGCCGGTCCTGGTCAGGCCTGTACGAGGTACAAACTCCCACTTCATTGGATCATGATTTTGTGTGGTCTTCCTCTGCTTTTAGACTGCGACTGTAAGAACAGTTTCCTGGGTTCTGCCACAAACACAGCTGACTGGAAGATAACACTGGGGGCCCTTCCACTTCAAAAAGCCCAACCCCCCTTTCACAGAGCCCGCCCAACTATTTCCTGTAAGCCTTCCTCTTTTGATTACCACTTCAAAGTCACATGGAGTGGCACTTGTCACATAAGTAGATGCATCCAAATAATCTCTTACCTGAGTCAGAATCTTTCTGGTCTCCATTAGCTCCAGCAGTAAAGGGCAGCTTCCTTTTAGGGGCCTTTTCTTTCATCTCTTTGACCCCATCACTGCGATCCAATTTGGGGGTCTTGTTTGACAACACTTTATCCTGTAAAAGAAAATCATCGTCAGCACTGTCATTTCAATATTTACTTTTTTATGGCTAGAAAGAAAAGACATTGGAAAGAGACACAGGCCAATACAGTCAGTCAACTATTGGCGCGTTTCCACTACACGGCCTCGCTCGGCCCCGCTCGGTATGGCTAGGCCTCGTTAGGACTGGCTCACTTTATGGCGCATTTCCATTACAGTTTAGGAACTGGGGTAGTATCTATAGTAACGCAGTGTAGGCGGAACCGTGACGTATCTTCAATGAGAACCCCAGAAAAACAACACAGCCGTTAGCTGTTAGCACTCAGAGCTCACAGCTCCTCATATCTGTTCAGAAACTAGACAAAAGTTAAACAAGTACAAACCACAGACTGCCTGTGTCATGGCGAATACAGTCGCTGCTTTATTTATGTCTGTATAGGCCGTTGTTGTGAGTGTGGACGGTCGGAGCATATACTGCGTTAGCTTAGCCAATCTCCATTTAGAAAACACGCATTTTAAAAGGTTTTTCGCCTGCCGTCTGTCTGCAGACTTGACAAAGCATTAATTCATGGTTTTTACTAACCGGTATCAGTATGTTGTTACTTCGGCATCATTTTGAAACGTGTATTACAATTAAATCACGGTCAAATATGTCCATCTTGTTGTAGTTGTATCCCCCTTGCCAGCGATGCTCTCTCTAGTTTAGCATACTCAGCCCGACTCAGCCTCGTTGTCTCTGGCCCTAGACCCACGATTTTATGAGGCCAGAAAAACTGTGAATTAGGACCCGCCGGCCGGTACTAGGCCAAGTGGAAACGCAACCAAAGACGGGCCGCTGACGTCACAGCCCTCTTAAACCGTGCTCCGCGCTGTAGTGGAAACGCGCCATATGAGCTATCTGTGGACCCAGCAGTTTCCTCCTGTATTTACTGAAGGCCCGTTCTCAGCCCAGAGACTTTGAGCTATTATGGGCTTTGCAGAGAAAAACTTTTCCATCTAGTTTCCTCCTAGATTCCAGCACAAAGAGCCAGGCGCATCGAGAGGAGGCTACGCTGACGCCGACGCCGACTCGGCTCTGTGGTCTACAGCTGCTGGAAACAATCACAAGCCCAAGTGTGTCTGTTATCAACAGATGCAAACACTTGTGTTTGTTCAACTAGATTCTTTGTTGTAATGGAATCCGATAGTGACCTGCAGCATTCCAAAAGTTAGAGCTGAAAAAGCCTGGTGTTGTTATAGTTAATTATTCTAGTGATAACATTATTTGATTAAGTTACTAGCGCTCAAAGCTATTTATTTTGCAATTGCAATTTATTCTTGCCACAAAGCCAGAAATCCAAAGCATTTAAGGTTCTACTAAAAAGAACTAAACAACAAATACGCAATTGACGCATTATTTTTATTTTATAAAGGTGCAGAAAAGCAATTAAAAAAGTACTTTATTTGTATTATGGCTCCATTAAAATATTGCTAAGACTAAAGGCGTTCGGAACAACTGGATTTCTAATACTCAAGGGAGAGCATGTATGTTACACATAGAGTCTGTTCACTTTACGACAGTATCAACCAGAGCTGTACATTTAATGATTCTAAATCTGAGAAATTCTCTTCACCTTGTCGATTAGAAAAACATTGACACATTTAATATATTTCAAAAATAAAATCACAAAACATTCCAGGAATAACTACTGAGTGAAAAGGGAATTTACACCAGCCAAGGATTCACTGGGCTCTGAATCCCGGATGTATTTGAGGAATTGCTCTGTCCAAAATGTGTTGTGTTGTGAGGTTAAGCATGGTTCATATACAGAGGGTTTAATGTCTCATTATGGAGATGCAGGCGCAGGCTAGATGTAATGTATATTTTATTGCACTTAATTTCTCTGTCCTACTCTCCGTCCCCTTCTCATCTCCCTCTATCCTCAGGGCAGGTTTTCCATTATGTGTCAACACTTTGAGCTCCTCCCACTGCCCTGCCCCAGTCACAAGACTATGATGTCATGGTACAGTAGAGACAAACAGTGTCAGCCACAGTTAGCTGATCTCCCCATCTCTCTCCCTCTTCCTCTCTCTGTCTGCATATCAGCTAAGATACAGCACATCTAAATCACCAAAGCTTACATCCTTTACAGTATAGCTATGTTTTTAATGCAGAGTAAAATGTATTTTGCTCATATCTGCCTCCAGAAGACACCCTGTTTAATCGTCTCCTAGCAATGCCTGCTTCTTTCGTCTCACTCCGTTCTCCACCCACCCCTGTGTGCTTCATCCCTCCCTCCCTTCCTCCATGCCAGAGTCTGATGCAATCCTTTGCAGAGGGCTGTAAATCCATGCCTGCATAAGCTGTACCTCTCCTCTCTCCGCCTCCTGTTAGCTGAACAGTTGGCACACACCATGACATCATCAAGCTGCGCCGCACACTTTATTCCACTGCAAACAACATGACTGTACCTGTGTTTAACTCAGGGAACGCTGCTTTCAAAGCCTGCAATTCAAGACTGAATACGTTTCAACAGGCAAACAAGGCCGTATAATTCCAAAGGGCGCCTCTCAATCTGCCTGAGAAATTCAGCTTTGTTTTAGCCTGGATCTCAAAGACACAAACACTGTATTCTTTGCGACCCCTGGTTTCCAAGAATCTATTATGCAAGAGTCACTTATGTAACTGTGGATTAAGGTGGGCCTGTTACAGTTAGGAAATACTTAGCACAGTTAGAACACTTTATTCACTTGGAATTCAAAATCAAGTAGCCATCTTTGGATATTATAGATATAGGAATGTGACATTTATTCAGCTTTACATTTGAATTTGAGGTAACATTTAAAATGGAGGCATGTTTGTTTACTTCAGGGTCCACTGATCGTCCCCTTTGATACTGATAGCTAGATGTCATAGTTCTGGCAACTTAGAAATATTAAACGTAGGAGCACATCCAAGCCAGACTTAACTTTAATCATTTATAAAGACGACATCACAATCACTGCAAAACTTTCATAATGCTTGCCTTCATCACACAGAGGTCACAGAGCCGGTTTAACCACAAAACAAAGTCACTAAAACTGGTATACATTTAAGACTGATACTTTCTGTAGTAGGACTTGTTCCCAGGCCTCCAAGTTGAAAAAAAACCCTTCTTATTTATTTTAGCCCAACATTTTCTTCGTGTCCCTTTGTGAAGCCTTGCAACTGTTTGTAATTGTTTATCAGTAGTGGTTGAGTGTCAGGTTTCAAAGACTAACAGTAGAAACTGGGATTACAAGCTGTAAACAAACATTGGGTATCGGGCACAATGTGTGTGTGTAGGTTTTCCAGTCTTACCTTCTTCCCACCCTGCTTTTCCACCATGTCGGTGTTGAGTGGGAAGTGGTCCAGCTGGGGGGTTTTAGAACCCCCACCTTTGGGCATCGTTCAGCTCTCCCCACGCCAAGCTTCATTCACGCTGCAATTGCATCGTCATCAACCATCTGGAACAAAGAGAAAGAAAAAAAGAGATGGGGGGGGGGAGGTTAGCAACTGGCCACTACGTTTCTTTGAAAACACATTTACACACTGCCAGACGATGCAGCCATTAGCGGCACATCAAGCACTCTATTTTCAACCATTACACCCCTGATCTGGAGGAAGAGCAGTTGAGGGAGGACAGCGGGCTGGGCTGCAGATGAAACGCATAGAAAGCTTATCTGTTGTCCAAGCTGAACCCAAAGAGCAAGCAATGTCTACCTGAACACTTTGAAACATGCTTGATAATATCCGCTAATGCTAAAGCTAGAGAAAGTACAGTCCCTCAAAACAACACAATTCGTATGAATCATACTGCAACTAAAACTGGTTGTATTTTACGTTACATTTTACATTACGTTTGACAGACCAAGTAAGATATTGCATAACACCAGAGTTGTGGGAATACTGAGAGAGCTGGGACAGGGTATATGCAGGAATCCTGAAGTCAAATGTAATACCTTTTAAGACCTTTTTTAAGACCCTTTCCATACATTTTAAGAACTCATCGCCACTTGGAGTTTTAACCTGTTAAGCTCTGAGCCTGTTTTTCAGGTCTCAGGCTCGAAAATGCCATTCCCAGAACAAATGACCATATCTTCCCTTCTAAAAGGGTTAAATTAATAATCTTTTTTCTCAAAGTAATGATAAACCTGTGAGTTGGATGTAGAAAAGTCAGAATCAATATAGATGTTTTTTATTTTAAAGAAAATTCAGATTTTACATAGTAAAAAACTGTAAATTATAGTGTCCGTCCAAAAATTCTTTTTTACTTATAGTGAAAACTACCCTTGGATGATGGGTTAGTAGGCTAAAAGCTTTAGGAATCCAAAGTACAACATATAATAAGTACCCTGTATCAAGATTGATGCAAAACAAGTGACATTTGACCTTTTTAGAGAGGTTTAGCCAAAACCACTCCACCTCTGAGGTGATTTGGGTGAAAATGTTTTTTTTTTCATATCTCTGGCCCCCCTTGGTCGATTTTGATGGTTGACACCTCTTTCTGACCGTTAGAGCCAATAGAATCGAAGGGGGAGGCCCCCACACACACACGTTGTGAAGAGAAAAGGTGGGGGCTGCGCGCATGTAATTTTGCAGCAGAGTGGACCGATCTCTCGCTCTGACATTTGGAAACGAAAAAGCAGTTTTATTGCTTATGGATTATCAGAAATCATTTCAAAGAGGACACGGACACATTGGATTAACCTATGGATTAACTGCAGCATCGTTTTTTTATCGTTTGAATGCCATTGAAGACCAGTTTTGACCAAGGTAAGCCATGTTAGCGTTTGTAGGTGGGCACCCCCAGATTCTGTGTCTCCAGGAGATGCTAATCGAGGGGTTGGCTGTGCATCTAGGATAAGTAATAAGGGAGTTATGAGTGAGTTTAGGTGCAGAGATAGGTTACATTTTTTCGCTCGTGGCTAATTCAGAGGCTGAGTGTTAGCATTGTGGGTTTTTTTTGGATTTTTTTTTTAAAAAGATCAGTTAGCTGAGTTTCTTCCCGTTACATGGATATAAAACATTCATAGTTTATTAAATATTAAGATTCCTTAGACGTTGTTTCCTGCAAATGACGCGTTTATCCGCCCGGTACCGGGGGGGGCGGTGCGTAACAGGTTAACCGGTTACATTGGCGACACACTTTACCTCACATTTACTATATACAGTATTGATTGTCCTTCCTCCTTATCTTCCAACCATTTGGACGCAAACTTGCATTTCCCCATAACGATGTTGTTTAACAACCGGCGTAAACGGGCCTTCGCGCGCTATCAAGCAGTGAGCATACGATGTCCTGTTCAGATGAGGTCAAATTCAACGGGATGCCATAAATAAACTACATAGAATCACACTACACACCTACGCAATGATTACATTCAGGCAAACTGTAGAATACAACCTCTTTGGACAATTGATATACTTAATGAAAACAAGCTACAAAATGTAATACCTTGGAAAATGCCGTTTAATACTTTTTAATACTTTTTAATAGCCTTAATTTTCGCTAAATTGATTGATCAACTTTTAATACTTTTTAAGACCCCGCGGACACCCTGTGGGAACAGCAATGGAATGTCTTCAGGAACGTGACTGGCACGTCTCAACAAAAACCCACTACTTACCACCATAGGTAGCCAGCCCTTATAATGTTGGGCTCTACCCTGCACTAATTCATGGCATCCATACTATAGTCAGTCAAGAAGATTGAAGTTATTGAGCATTCTTCCCTTATTACAACCGCTAGAAATCTAGCTGTTATGAGTGCTTGTTCAATAAGTTCATAATACAGAACAAACATAATAGTTTAATGCCTCCTTTTCCTCTATGCAAGTACACAACAACAATCCTGTGCCTTCCTGCTTAAAGAGAGGTCTTCTGCTTCAGAGGGCCATGAATTAATCATACGTCCCATCCCTCAATTCTCTCCTCCATAATGCACTTTTCTTCTGAGTGCGTCCGAGTATGATCAAACTTGTGACTGACTGACTGAGTGACTGAGTGAACAGATGAGACCATGGCTGCATGATTTTTTCTCTACTTTAAAACATTGGCACTCATATCTTCCCTGGCGCTACTTCCACCCTCACCCCCCTCACCCCCCTTCCCTTCCCTTGCCTCTGCAGTTATCCTATTCAAAGGCTGCTATTTATATCCCTCCAGTCAAGTCAGTCAAGTCAAGACAACCAGCCAGCCAACCAGAGAGGCGCAGGGCTACAGAAGATGTACGGCTCCCTCTTTTACTGGTGTATGGAAAGAGAGACATGAGCAAACACAGCATACCACAGCCCCCTCCCCTCTCCTCTGGCTCATTGTTACTCCCTCTACGTTACTGCTCTGACCTCCCCTAACTCCCACCCCTCACCACACCAAAACCAAGTGACAGGTAGGTTAATTACCCTGAGAAATAAACAAACCTTGCAATATCACGCACACACAATCGCACACCCCGCAAACTGGGTCAGCGGGGCTTCTAGAACAATAACCTCTGCACTATTTTGGGACTACTATGATGGGCAGTTATAGCTACGGAGCATTTTGCTGACATGCGGAATACAGAAATATTATGAGTGCAAGGTAGAAGTTGGACAAAGGCACACACACAAGGAAAGAAACCCTATTCCAAACCAAGGACATCATTTACTTAGCATTTCCATCCCAATCAACATGCAACAATAACAAACAGTATATGAAAACGTCTTTTCTCAGCATTAGAAGAATGTCTTATTGTTTGCAATAGAGTAAAGCAGAGCTGCTTTGATCATGAGTTCTTATTCAGGGCTCCACTGTGATGGTTCTCTAGTTGCCCGTGGGACCCATTTTGAAACCACTGTGCACCAGTTTGAACAGTTATAATAAAAC
The DNA here is from genome assembly GCF_902827165.1 of Trematomus bernacchii. Taxonomy (NCBI): domain Eukaryota; kingdom Metazoa; phylum Chordata; class Actinopteri; order Perciformes; family Nototheniidae; genus Trematomus; species Trematomus bernacchii. The sequence continues at coordinate 11,058,607 of NW_022987973.1, forward strand.
AGCAGTGGTGACTAGAGACAATCTTAGGCTGAAAGCTGGTAAGTAAGAGCAGAGTGAACTCTGTGCTTTGGATTATGAAGGAAGCAAATCATACTGGGAAGCAGAGCATATCATATAAAGGTGTTAAGTCTGAACATGAGTCTACTACACGTACTTTGTGCCTTTAAAAGGGTAATGTTGAATAAAACCAAACTTGACTAACTTAGCAACCCCTATACAAGCCATTACCAGACATATACTAGCTGGGTTGGGTTTATTCAAACATATTCAGTAAAGATAGAGATCATAAGGTTACACATGGTGGTTGTGAGTAGAAGTTGTGGCGAAGGCCTGCATCCTATATTCTTTACATCCATCATATAAAAACGAAATAAGTCTGTCTGGATTTTGAGGTTTTAGTGCTACAAAGGAACTCAATGCACCTGTGAGACGATTTCCAAACAAATGTATACCTAGAAACAGTAACATCAACAAGATATAATATGCAGGTAAATAAGATTAATACAAGCAATACTTTTGGAGTCAAACCGGTTAGTCAGTTTGAACATGTTGATTACTGTTTGCTGACCACAGCATCTCTTAATCACATTCATGTCCCGACAACAGAGTGGCAGCACTGTTGAATATAAATGTTTTATACGTGACGTCAGCCAAATGAGACTTGGCCATGGAGATTACGACTGCAGAAAGAAGTGAACAGTGAGCCAGAGAGCCCAAATGAAGGACATGACTTGTACTACTATCCATTCCTTCCTTCTTCCCTGAATTACTCATACACTCACAAACACACACCTATCTTTCTATTTCCCCCGTTCGTTTTTCTCTTTATCCTCCTCCTGTAGCATCCTCTCTTTACTCTGAGCCACTCCCTCTGCGGTCAGATAGAGGCCAACACTTCAGCATAGTGCAGCATACTGTGTGTACACTCACAGACACACACACACTTACATCTGGATGTTATAGTACCAACTCATTTGATTTAGGAAGCGTAAACATTAAGGCCCGACTTCTGACTGAAAATGGGTAGTGCTAAAATCTAAATCTCCTCTTAGCTTTTCAACATTTATCTTACACTCAAAAATACTGTTAATGTATAGTGTAATTCTTTGATGAAGTGAGTGCCGGCATAAAAAGTGTATCATTAAAAAAACTGCAAGGTTGGGGAATACTAATGCTAATTTATTTGAAGGCGTCTGCGGCATTAATTATGTTATAATTATGACCTCAAACATGGAGGGCTCGTAGACCAAGTTCTACCCTTATGGCCCTTAGCATTTGAAGCAATTCTCCTACAACATGCGCTCTTGAATATATACATGAAAACAACAGTCAGCAACAACATTCATTTGCGTGTGTGTGACACAAAGATGTCACACACACACAGACACAGAGCAATGAAAAAGGTGAATGTGCACATGCAGAGATGAAAAGTAGTTGTTTGCTCAAACTGCATGGCACTCCTCATTGTACACACAGAAACACACCTCAAATGTTCCACACTGACAGCTGCACAGCAGCTGCATGCAGGGATGGGCATGTTGATCTCTGCTGTATGTGTGTGCACAAATCCCAATAACTATGGCACAATCAGATACCAACCAGCATCACCCTCCCTGGCAGTCAGTCAACTCATGTGTCTGTGTTAGTTGACACGTATGGCACTGTGACATGAATAGTGAATGGTGGTGAATTGTGGGTGAGGATAAAGGTGAATAACAAACATCTTTTGACAATTGAGCAACTACTCTGTTATAACGACACAAATAAACAATGACCAGCGTTTCAATAATGTAAAAGGGTGCAGCCCGTCAGTAGCTGTTGTTTGAAGCTAATGTAAACAGCTAAAAACAGAGTCTAGGCTGAATGTGTTTTCAGGGGCATTCAAAAGAAAGTGCTGTTGGGAGTCATTTTATCCTAATTCTGCCCACAATTCTTTTTTTTAGACCAAGGTCAGTCTAGTCTCCTAAAGCAAAGGCCCCAATATAAAGTACCAATCCTGTGGTAGCTACAGATACTGACACCTCTTGTTGTTGTTGATTTGATTCAGCTTAACCCAATGTTTACACAGCCAGTAAAAATGACAACTTTGCTCCTGCAGAGACGCCACATTGCCTTAACGCTCTTTCATGACTTTAGTATCAGGACTAGTCTCAAGACTTCCCTAATATTTGTCTATAACTACAGATCAAAGTTTTTCACACCTTACCAACAGCCTTAACGTTTTTGATAAGACTGGACAAAATATATATATCTGAAATTCATTTAGCAATCATCAATAATGAAGGATGTTTGTTTTTACTAGTCACAATTGTGATGCCCTATTTTTTCTCAATGTATGAAATATCAGAAAATGCCAGCTGCACGAGTCCAGTTTGACATCCTATTACTACGCACACTTATGTAATATTAAATATGATGTAATCATGAACACCAATATAATTTAACAGTTCCTTTTACATATCTAATCAACCACTGCAATATACATTCAGAGAAAGAGTCATTATGATAATAAAACGGTTCCATATGATCTAGTTTGCGTCGTGGCAGTGTGTTGACAGGCCATGCAGGAAGATGGTGTATAGAAAGACGGCAGCAGGAGCAGCAGCAGCTAGCCTGTTTGGTGTGCAAATAAAGCCAGCCGGGCTCGACTGCTGTATCCTGGCAACCAGAGCCCAGCTTGGCTGCTCAGTCCCTGACCTGGGCCCATTCACTTCATTATAAACCTGTGTAGAGAAAGAGGAGGCCAACGCTTGAACGCACACACACACAAACATGTGCTAACAAAACACAAGTGCTGAGAGGAAAGATGCCTCATGCTAGAATAGATTTGTGTTCGTCGAGAAAGGAGCGGAATTACTGAGTGCAGCGTTGTATCAAAGAAGAGTGGTCACATGTCGTTCTGAAGGGTGCATAGCTTGCTCTTACATTATAATTTGTTTTCAGAATATGTATAAGTTGGCCTACTAGTTTGTATTTTCAGCAAACAAGTCTTTGGGTTAAATAAAACCGTATGATCTCAATGTGTTTTTCTACATATAATAAAGATGATGCCATATGAGCAGCAGGTGAAACACAAGGGCATCAAGAAATGACAAAATATTTGAGATGCGAGTGAGTGGGAGTGGTCCTATTATCCAAAAGGCTGTAGGAGCAGAGATAGAGCCAGCATGCAAGAGAGGAGTGAGATGTGGGGAGGAATCCAATCACTTTGTCGGATTTCCTATTCTGAGCACGTTCCCTCTCCCTTACACCTCTCTGTTCCATCCAATAACTGCTCAGTGCTCGCTGCCTGCCTGCCAGTCTGGTAAATCATACTGTCTTTGCCAGTGACCTCGCTAAGATAGTGGCAGGCCTGTATATATGCAGCTAGGCCAGAGACAATCTTGTGCTTTTTGGCTCCCTCCTCTCCTCCCTCAGCTTCATCAGTGCTCTGACTCATTCGCATTTCTCCCCCCTCTCCTCTCCGAGTACTTCTCTCTCATCTGCCTTTCTCGCCATTCTCAACATCTCTCTCCTCTCTCACAGGCCTGACATTGCCACAGCAACGTGTGAGCGCATGCACACGCACACATTGAAAGCCTGTTGCCTAGCAACTCAGGGATGAGACAGATGCAGGCCTATCAGAGAAGCTCGTAAAAGAGCTGTGAACGGAAAGAGGAAACCTATTGAAAGAAGAGTGCTTCTGCATTTCATGCTCAAGCAACGAGGATTCAATCATTTTCTGACCTTTGGATCCACGCTGACCAAACAGCTGTTTAACTCATTCACAGGGTCATTGTGCTGATACACGTCGTTTCTAACACAGCATGTATCGCAGTTAAGTGTTCTATAGTCACTTATCATAAATGTTTGTACACAGCAAAATGGTCAAGACAATGACACGAGATGAAGTACAAAAGACACGAGCTGTAGCGCAGTAAAACTGTACAATTCCTGAAATGTAGAACTGACAACAACAACAACAAAGATAGCACTTCAAACATCAGCTGAAGCCACATTATCTGCTCCATTTCTCTGGATAGCCTGGCCTTATTTCACATGCCCAACCCCCCTGACCCAGTGGTTGTTAAGCAGGGCAGATGGAAACAACAACAATGCTCGGTAGACCCGTATTCCTATGCAGGGAATGTACTCAGGCTGATAGGGGTCATAATAACCACACAGAGCCGAGCACAAAATGCACCAAAATCACAATCATTTATCTTGAAGATGTTCTTCATAACATACAATATATATATTTTTTTTTAATTGGATGATTTGAAGGAACACTTTGTTCAATTCAACATCACGGTTTCTTTTTGCCAAATACTATAGGGAGCAGCTCACAGTTTTTAAATCTCAAGACAGAACCTGTTCTAAACATATAATAACTTATCAAGTAAGCTTGACTATTCTATGTTCTCCAATTACTCAATAAGTGTTTTGAAACTGGCTTGAAGAGCATTTGGACTCTAGGCTTACAACTCTAAGGCCCCTTCCACACGGAGACGATATCAGTTGTATCCGCTAACGTTCTTTATCGCATAGACGGTTCGTCCACACGAAGCCGAAACAGAGCCGCGGCTTCGGAGCCCGAAAACGATACACTTTGAAAACGGCTCCCAAAGTGAGTAAGTCTGGAGACGAAGCGCTTGAGGCTCCGTGTAAACAACCATTACGATCATTTCCTGAACTGATGACGCCATAGCCCCGCCTCTCCTGCTCACCCCCGCGTCATTGCTGATGCGTTTCGCCAACAACAACAACAATGGCGGATCACAGGGTTGCGTTCGTGCTCCAGACGCTACTGACCATGATACAGATTGACCTTTTTCTACCTTGTTTGTTTGTTTATGCCTTATGCCCATGCTCGGGGGGGTCTTCTTCGCTGCTTTTGGTGTATTTTGTGGCGGAAGTACAGCGCCACTTACAGGCCCGGCATATGTACTACAGCGTCTCCAGCGTTTTCGTGTGGATGGACACGTTTCTTGAGCCGTTTCCAGGAAGACTTTTTTTTAAATCGAATTCGGTTTGAAATCGGTTCAAAACATTATGACTTCACACAGAAACCACAACATGCATGCAGCCCCATGTGCTGTTAAAACACTGTATGTGCTTACTGCCCCTACCATTAGAGAAAGCATTATGCTGAATGTTTGAACAACCAATCACTATCAAGAATAGCTGCATTGGGTCAGAATAAGTCAAATCCAACCAAAGAAGTAAGGAAAATAGCATAATAAAGCATGTATTGTGTCTAGCAGGACAGTGGCAGCACTTTTGAATTCTAGCTTAATAAATACAAATAATATAAATAATATAATCCAGGGGCATCGGCAGATAATTTGGGACGCGCTCATATTATTGCGCGAATATCAAATATATATTTAGTTATTACAGAGTCCCTACTTATACAACTAAACTGTTCGGCAAGTCTTGACCCTTCTTACATAAAAAACTAATGTAACTAAATGGTGAATAAATCACTTTCAAAGACAGCATAAATCTATTTTCAAATAAAATAATGTTTCAAATGATTCTGTCCGATTAAAAACTATCACAGATAGTAAGATTGCAATAGATTGTTATTATTGAGAAAAAAATGGATTTAGATACTAGTTACGCCTTAATAAAATGTCAAATCATCCTCCTATTACTAAACATGAAACCCAAGGCAAAGGCTGCGGTAACAAACAACAGAGGACGACTTAAAGAGCCAAGTGGAATTGAAAAGTAATTATTAAATGCAGGTTGCATGGAGTAAGTATGCAGGTGAAACATTTGTCTCTATTGCCGACGTGTTCTGATTGCCTTACACCTACATGACATGTGTGCAATTGCTCTCCTTCAGTTACAAACACTAGTAGCAAATATTAGAAGCTTCTCTATGGCAAAAGCAGAAGAGTGTCAGGTGAGTGGTCAAGACAGGACAAACGGGCATATAACAAACATCATAAACAATGTGCTTCACACGTATCAGAGCCAGCTCGAGGGGTGAACACAGCCTGAAGAGCCGGCCCATTCCTCACACAGCATTTGCAAGCTCTTGCATTCAGGCTCTTGCAGTGATTGGGTGACGTCAGTTAAAGACTGTAAGTGTTCAGTACTTATGGCTTACAGTGGATATGTAAGGGAGGCTAAGCTGAGAAAGCTGCCCATGCTTCATGTCGGGGAAGCTGTGGTTTTTGTGACGTGCAGAGGCTGGCCGACACTGAAACCTTTGCAGCTGCAGGCCAACAGAAGTCTCTGGCCCATCACTGAGGTGCAAAAGTGTCAGTGCTGGTTTTAACACTCCACTGACAGTTAACACAACCTTTCCAAAACTCGCTTGATATTGCTGATCTAATGAACTTTTCTTTCTTTCTGTCGATGAGTTCAGAGTAAAGATTGATTAATCACCTGTGACTCAAAGTTGGTGGATTACTGAATAACAGAAGTGAGAAAAACATCCAATCTGGACTGTGAGGAACAAACTACTCAGCGTGAAGCTTTAATTGAAAAAAGTCGAAAAAACAACAACAATACAGTGATCATATAGTAATCATAACTAATCTTTTCTTAAAGGTCCCATGTCATGCTTTTCCGGTTATTACCAGTCCCCTTGTGTGTTATGAAGGTTTTTATGCATGTTAACGGTCTGCAGAGTCAAAAACCCTCAAAGTACACCCTGTAGCGAGTAAAACTCTAACACAGTCTATGCTGCCCCAAAACGCCTCGTTGGAGATTTCTCATTTTCCATTGTTTACTTCCTGGGTACTGTGACGTGTGAATACCCAGAGGCCACACCCTCTGCCAGCATTTCACAAAACAAAGCTTCACAAACCTTTCAGCGATTCATGCCGGATATGTACAGCGTAGGGCACTGAAGAACGATGCTGTTCCTACTTTGTTTGGACCAGCGGGAGATTCCGGTACACAACCTGTAAGTATTCATTGTTGTTTGTGTATTTATGATGTTTAAAACAAACAAGGTATCTACCACGACTGTTTAAATGGGTAAACGTTTTTCGGGCTGCTAAGTTGGGATCGTGGAGAAATGCTCTCCGCAGACCCATTCTCACAGCGTTATAAACCTTTTTCTTACTCAATATCAAGCCACACTTATTGTTTTTACTTCGGCTGTGAGTGTTTGTGTGTGCTCAGGATGAGTTTTGCTTGTTCTTGCTGTATCGCCGACCCGGAAGCCTGTCCGCTCCTCGCAGCAGAGCGCAGCAACGAGCCTCTCAACGTCCCGACCAATCAGAGCACACTGGGCTCACAGGGAGGGGGGGGGGGGCAGGAGCTCCAACAAGCCGTTTAGGACAGAGAGTGAATACACATACTTTACAGAGATGCTGTATGAGAAACCAATGTGAGTTTGGAAAATTGCACAGTATAAATCTATTCTAGTAGACCTCAACAATGGAATTATGATCAGTAGAAATGGCCATGACATGGGCCCTTTAAGACAACTAAGCAGTAACCAAGTAAATATCACAGCTATCAGTATTGATAACTTAAAGCCATATTTATACATAGAGTTAAAAAAAGGTCTCAATCAAACAAATAGAAAAGTCTCTATTTATGCATTTGGATTTTGGATTATAGCAGCGTGCAATTCAAAGATAGGTCATGTTGTCGGGATCCCGGTCCATATTTGGAGCAGGGACATGAAGGTTATGTGGTTTGTGCTTTAGCTCACTGAGCAACGAGGCCGCTCAATCTGCCTATTATTCTAAAGTGTACAGCCTGTTAAGGTGTGTGTGTGTGTGTGTGTGTGTGTGTGTGTGTGTGTGTGTGTGTGTGTGTGTGTGTGTGTGTGTGTGTGTGTGTGTGTGTGTGTGTTCTAGATCATTATGCCTGCAAGGGACTGACAGAGAAGATAAATGACTGTATGTGTGTGTGCCTGCTCGTGAGAACATGAATGACTGAGTGTGTATGGTAGCGAGGCACGGTGACTGGATCTACATTAATTAAGGATTACGCGAGGAGGTAAAAATAAATGCAGAGCAGAGGGAGAAAGCCTGGATGGATAATGAACAGAGCGAGAGAGATGCAGCGAAGGAGAGGCACAGAGGGTGGATATGACCTTTCCACATGTAAGCAGCATAATGTCTCGCAAACACATACCAATTTAAAAACTGACATCATCTGAAAAGCGTTTAATGTTCGAAACCGACTGAGTGGCGTGATACATTTCTGATGAATGTTTTGGTTAAAAACAGTGCAGGTTTAATACAAAGGGAAAGATATTCAATGTCAGCTTTTTGATCTCCTCACACATCTCCTCTCTATCTCTTGCACCAGGCGTTATTTGTTCTTGTAGACTATGGTCAAAGAAGAGCTGTTTAACTCATTATAATATCATTCTTTCAGCTGGGGACAGCCATTATCCACAAGGACATGTTCACGCCACGCCATGCTTTGTTATCTTCTGCTTTCTAGTAATCTCATTATTTAACTTCCGCATAAAATCAAAATATCTAGAAAATAATACTATCACATTTCTGTTTGTATAATAGGATTTAAAAAAGCCTATGATTTTTTTCTCTCAATTTCAGAGCAGTATATAACATATACGTCGGCAATTTGTATCCTAAAAACAAAGCTCTATACTGATAATAAGGAAGACATTTAATAGTAACAGCAATAGTAACAGTTAAAACAAATACATGAAGCCTTGCTCTCAGTTTCTGTGAAGACTAAAAAAACAATGCATAATCTCTCAAAATATCTGAAGTTTGAACTGATGAGAAACACGATGAAATGAAATATATGTGTTGTGTTGAATGTTGAGTTATTTGGCGTTCATAATATTTGACTGTGCACCATTGCTCAGAGAAAAATAAGATAATCTGGTGATGTGTAGTTTCTAAAATTGGTTATTTCTTAGGTGTTTTATACATCTGTGAAGACCTGTCTGAGATAGATTGGCCGTGCTGCTTTCTGTTATTATACAGAGACCAGGAGGGGGGGCAGGCAGCTGACTTGGCACATATGGGGACAGAGAAGAAGGAAAACCAACAGCAGAGATACAGACAGCCAGACAAGCAACCTGATCCGTACAATGACAGCGGAATGCGGGCAGAGCCAGAACAGAATGAACACACAGCTACAATAACAGCCTTTCCAAATGGAGCCTCGCTGGCTAGGAATCACTCCTCAGACACACGTGGGTGCTGCGTAGCTGGGGACCAAACAGAATGTTAATGCTGTCCTGGTGCAGAGGGTGGAGGGAGGCAGGATCCCAGATGAATTATAAATCACTGGGCAGGGCCGGATGGAAGGATGGAGGGATGAAAGGCCTGCTACTGCAGAGCACATCCAGCTGAGGGCTGGGGCGGTGCCTGCTTTAAGAGGGGCCAGGGAACTGATGCCAGACAGAGGCAGTGGCCAGGGCATCAGGCATATTGCGATGTGCATTTTTGCAATAAGAACTTACAAATGAAAGGTGAGCCGGGTGTGTTTTTGTGTGTACACATTTGAATGAGAGTATAGGAACTTTACAGTGAGTTGAAGCTAGGGATGCCACAATGAGGAACATTTCCCACGGGTTAATTCCTCAACGACAACACTGGTGTCACCAATTACACAGGATATTTTACAAGTCAAGATATTCATCGATGGCGCTTTTTGTTTGTCTTTCCGGTCAAACTTTCGCTGGCCGCGACCACTCATAAATCAACGTTATTGAATTATGTTAACATTTGATTCTTATCCTCTGTGATTCTAAACTGTTGGAATAAATAAAGTGGAACTCAACCGCAAGAGTAGAGTGCAGCCTCCGGACAATGGATTTAATAACTTAATCATTAGCTAACCAACTAAGTAAGTGGAGCGTCAAACTTAAGCACTAACAAACAAGATGACCTGACCAATTCACACTTACTCATTTTACAAAACTTCCCACCAACTATGACCATGTGAAAATAATATCTTGATCTACACTCTTTTCAAATAACCTGACTCTGTACAATATATCAGATAATGATAGCTGGTTTTCCTTGTAAAAACGTTGCTCACTACCGGAGATAATAACAACCGAGAATACATTCAGCGTGCATTCATTACATCTCACTACACGGTTGCCATGATTCTTTAGTATTTTAGCTAGCGTAAGCCAAACAAACCTTACCCTCAGTCAAGTGAATACTAAAAGCAGAACAAATAAACATAGCCTCTAGGTTTGGCCGTATAAAAGAGCCGTCAAGTTACAAAGCAATGGAAGACGAATACAACATGACTCGACCTGGAATATAAAAACAACTTGTTGGCAAATTGTTCTGACCCCAAACCAGCCACTCGATCACTAGAATATAACTAGGCAACTACAGCTACTTGACCATGCTTAAGCAAAGCAGCACACAGCCAGTTTGAATGCAGTTTTAGATTTGCATCCGTTTATCTCTTGAAATGTGGTATATCTAAGAGAGCATGTTTTGTATTTGTACTGGGTCTCCAATTCTCATCCAAAATGGAAACTGCAATAACTGAGAGGCACCACCCTGAGGGAATTGTTCTTCCGGTGTTCACAAGGCATCACTTCTTAGCATCTGAGACTGCACACAGATGTGCACAAACACACACACACAACAACTATCAACATATGTATGCAATTTAGCCAATTAAAGCTTCCACCCATAACCCAGTGCAGCCCTACCGCAGAGTTAACAGAAACTGTTTTCATGTGAGAGGAGAGAAGACAAGGGGAGAAGCAGGAAAAAGGAGAGCCGTATATTGATAGAAAACAGCAGTGGTTTTCATCGATTGGGCCATTTCTCTTTTCAATTTCCCATTTCACAAGGCCACTCACTACCCAATACAACACTTTGATAGGAATTTGAGCAGCAATGCAGTATTTTAATGATAATGTCATGAACGGTCAGCATCAACAGCTCGCTCCACAGAAAGCTGGCCATGTTCTTTAATGAAACATAAAAGACAATACTGCTTTAAATTCATATGTATACACTGGCCATATTACACTGGCCATATTTCCTTTAGGAGTGCTGAAACCATTTCATTTATCAATATTGATAAAAAAGCCAACAATATAGAGGATGACATCATGTACTTCTGTTGTAGTACTAGGCAATGGAAGTAGGGGTGAGATGTAGTTTAAGGTGCTGCTCTGAATAATATCTCTATTTTAATACTTGCTTGTGAATATAATAATATGCAGTTCACATCAGGACTGGTACTGCATGGTTGCTGAGTGCTGCACAACAGAGTAACGACTGTTTTATTGTCACAACAGACATCATAACAGGCGTCATACCTGTACAGCTACAGCTAGAATACCAACGTTAGTCTTGGGGGACAAGCACCGCTTCAAACAAGCTTCAGACAGTGATGAGATATTAAGTTAAAGACAATCTAGGGACATTTCAGATTCCCCTGGATGGCAGATTTAGTATATTTGCATCCCAGAGCCATTGGTTCCTTCTGAGCAGCTGGTTTTACCAACTGGAGGGAAAATAAATCCAGTAAAACTAAAGAGTGTTATCATAAGATCAGTCGAGCATATTTGAACAGAAACTTGCTCTTGGCTACAGCCCTTTCCATTGATTCACCAAGAATATGTTGGGCTTCAAGTCTGTAAAAGCCACAGAATTATCTGCTATGTTTGATCTTTGAAATATTGTATGGCAATTTGTTGAGGCAAACACAAGCAGCTATTTGGATAAGAGCATTTTGTGTATTTCATCAAACATGCCTAAATGATGATTGTTGTGGTTCATGTTGCAAAATGTGCTCATGTAAATCTTTTAAGTGTCTGAATGAGGCAAAACATGTATTTTGTGTTATATAAATGAATTACGATTAACAAGCTTTGATCACTAACATGTTCAGCTTTTGATTTAGTAAACTGTGAACAGATGTGCATCTCCAGATAATATACTATACATAAACTTAGGTCAGCGTTTCCGCCAGGGGGGCGTCTTGCCGTCATTTGACGCCATTATTCAGCTCGGAACGCCCTGAACTCGAGCCGAGGGCGTCCAAAAAAAAAAAAAATTCGAGAGAAGATCGAGAGTTTTTATCGCTTGAAATGACGAAAGGGGACAAGGACATCCCTCTGTTGGAGGGGCAAAGGAGTCTGGTGGGATTCTTTTCGGAGTATTGAAGATCGTTTTCCCGACATCGGCGGTGACTGCCACAGGACAACACGGAACGTGCGCGATTTGGACGCGATGAGCAGGGGGGTGCTAGTGGAGCATGCTCGTGAACTGCGAGCGGCTCCGTGGTAAGCAAAATAAGGTTTAAATGAGAGCTTATGCAACAATAGTATTGACAATATTGTTTATAATTTCCCATTTAACTGTCCAGGGGGATTTTCTTGCAGCCCAAACCAGTCATGCCCCTTTCACACCAACGCGGTTCCAGGGCCGGTTCGGAGCTAGAGCCTGATAAGCAGCGGTTTTTCATGTTCACACCGCAGCGGAGCCGGCTCTAAGCACCGAAAACCGGTGCTTACCGAGCACCAAAAAATTGTCGGTCTAGAAGCAAGAACCGCATACGTCACGCTTAAGTCGGAGGGGGGCGAGATTAACCTGAGTTAACAGTTTATGGAGAGTAAGGCAAATAAAATTGGTGACAAGCAGTAGCGCTGAGCAAAGTGACTAGAACGCAACCACACACTTATAAAAAAAAAACACTTTATAAAGTCAGGCAACACTAACCAGGCTTCGTGTGATTCTGTTTATTTGTACCTTACTTTGACCATCCGTTCGCTGTTATTGATCATTGTGGAGAGCAGGCAGACGTTTTGTTTGTTATTATAGCAGCTATCGGATGGAATCAATACATGGGCTGCACAGGTTGTCATGTCCGACTATCACAAGTAGAATCATAATGAAAAATACGCCGGTAAAATGTGCCTGTAGAAAACGGCTTATGCCACAATAGGATAGCAACAAGTAGTCAAGATAGTCAGTTTAGCTTCGGTTGCTATGCTAACATCACCCATTTTATACCAGAGAAACTTTCACGACAGCGTTGTGATGCCAAACAGCGTCAATTCAGACTGAAACACATTCACTTAAGGGGAACTGGGGATATGTATCAGCTGCTTGTGTGGCGAGCAGGCATGTGGCGCAGTGGATAGAGCGTTGGTGTTCGGATCAAGGGAGCACAGGTTCAAACCCCACTGCAGTCAGCATGTTGTTGTGTCCCTGGGCAAGACACTTCACCCCAAATTGCTCCTGTGGGGATTGCCCACAGTATTGAGTATGTAAGTCGCTTTGGATAAAAGCGTCTAACAAGTAACATGTAATGTAATGTGTGTGTAATGTGTCAGACAGTGAAGACTTTACAGCGGCCGCTGCCGTGTGAGTTAACGGGAGAATAAACTCCGGTGGAAGAGCAGCACTGCAGCGGTCGGTAAATGCCGCTGAAACACATGAATAAACAATGAACCACGGCACTCTGGAGAAAAGTATAAGGTTGGAGAAGTCGTTATTTAATTTAATCTGGCTTCGTGTGATTAAAAGTAACACGATCATCGACCCGACGCAGTCACCCATTGTTGTGAGCGCCGTTGGGGAGAAAATCAGCGACGTAAACGGTGACGTCATGACGCAGCCACGGCAGCATCAGTCGGGCTCTGGGCAGTGTGAACAAAACGGGGGCTGAAAAGAAGAACCGGTTCCGAACCAGAAAAGCACTAGCACGGAGGTAGAACGGGAACCGCGTTGGTGTGAAAAGGGCATCAGAGACCTTTGGTTGCTCTTCAAAAGCTAACAAACAAACTCCTGATCTTCTTCACTTCTCTCTCTCCCCCACCCCCACACTCCAAGGCTGGAATTTCCTGTTGATGGCCCAGTGCAGACGCTCACTCTCTCATGGAAAAAGCACTTTAAAGATGAGCACGAGAGACAGAAGAAACAGAAGACTACAAAATAAAAATGCCTGTCATGATAGAGCCTTCTGGCAAAATCTGGAAAGATTACACTGCTGGCAAACATTTCTTTTTAAGCCATGCCAGAGAGATAGACTACCACTAAACTTAGGCCCCGCTCACACGGGACCGTTTGCGTTTATGCACAGTATGCGTATTCAAAAAAGTCTTCCGTTCACATGCATTTGTTTCATTTAACGTGTCTGTTCAAACGAGGCTGCTGGAAACGCTGTAGTACATATGCTGGGACTGTAAGTGGCGCTGTAACTTCCGCCAAAATACACCAAAAGCCGCGAAGAAGAGCAACCGAGCAGCCCCGCTGCAATGTTGCCATGGCTACCCTTCTGTTTAAGCCCCGAAACTGAAACTGAAAGAAACTGAAAGAAACCGAATCTGTGGATATTGCATCCCGACCAAGAAGCACGATGAGTGGCTGCAAGAGGGTCCAATGTTGTCAAGCAACTCTGAGGACAAGGGGTGCATTGAGACCAGGGAAAAGGGATAGATGATACAGGCGTGTGAATGTACAGCCCCAAAACCCAGCCTACTCAGGTTTCCTCCACAAAGCTTCCATTTTACCATGGCAAAACCAACCCCCCCCCCTCCTCATCTTGCACCCAGATGCATATCCCTCCTCAGCTTCTCACCCTATTGTACTTTCCTTAAATGCATGTCCTTTTAAGTTGTGGCATAACGTCGCATGTAACGGTTGACCGCCATTAGGACAACTGGATACACTCTTAACTGTCCCCCATGTGTGTGTGCATGTGTGATGTAATATGGGAGTGATTTCAGGAAGCACTGGAGGGGGGGGGGACAGGGTTGCAGGGCATTGTACTTTTTCCTTCACCCCTCCTTCTGTTTTGTTCGGTTGAGTGACTCATCAAAAAAAGCCGCTGTGCACTCTTTTCTCTCTATCCAAGGTCTGGCCAATATGAAAGCAGCCCTGGAGTGAGGAGGACAAAAGGACACACATGTGACACGCTAAGGCCATTTGGGATCTGGGTCAGGATGGTGAGCCGGTCCTCAAATCTTGGCATTTCCTAGTAAACGCCTCCAACAGACCGCGACCTCTGGCAGCTCACCAGACCCTTTAAACTCACACTAACAACAAGATGATCCCCATACAGGAGATGCCGTTTCATCTGCTGATATAGAACATTATACATATTTTTTAATTTGCAAAAAAATTGACTTTGAAATCAATAACATACGCATGCGTGACCATGTGAAGAGGCCACGGTTTTCGATCAGGGTTGGAAGGGGGGGCTTCAGTGGCATAGCTGAGCAGAAGGCAGCATTCATATGCAGATACTCTGCCATGTTTGGGAGAAGCACAGAAGAAAGAGTTTCCCTCTACACTGGAACATGGCAAAACAATCTGTCACAACGATGAGACGCGTAATCTCACACAAATCGTGAGCTAACCAGTCAACAGGTAGCAGACTGGAGGACTGGTAAAAGCAAGCCCCACTAACAGATGTGCAGTGTGCAGTGGCCTGGATTTGACCCCAGCTGATTGTTAACATGGTCACGCAATGGGCTTGGGTTTAAAACAGTGAGCATATGTAATATTAATCTAAAATAGTATGCGTTGAAGTCGTAGAGATGAATAAAGAAACCAAAACAAATATAAAGGGTGAAACAAACTGCATATAACATACATATGTATCATAAATCTGAAAAAGATAAGACCTTAGGAACAAATCTGGAAATGAGCCTAAGCACTTTTATTTCTGACGCAATAATAAATCTGCTTGCCGCAGCTGATGGATTCAGCATCTAGGTCAGAGAGAATACAGTGTACAGAACCGAAGAGAGGCAAGCAGAGCTGCTTGTTATAATACAAATGTGGATAGTTTGTCCCTTCAAAACGGTATGCAGCAGGGGAGAGCTATAGGTCCAAGACCAGAGAAACAAACAAACCAAAATAAATACTACGCGGAGTATCCTTGAGAACAAATTAAGCAGAAAACCAATTTAAAACATAAAATGGTCGTCTGTAGCACCCTTGCCTGCACACTCCAACAGTCAAACATACTTCTCTTACACAACGCTGAACGTGAGAGGGCCCAAGATAGAGCAACTGAGCAGGGATTCGGCTTTTGAAGCATAAAGGAGTGAGTCATGATGACCTACATAGGCTGTGAGGAGAGAGTGAGAGAGAAAGCGAAGGGGGTGGGAGAGATTCCTTCCGCATATCAAAGTGTTTACTTGGCTCTGCATGCGCCTTCTCTCTGGGAGGGAGGGAAGGGAAAAAAGGAAAGCAAGAGGGGGGTAGATAACGGTAGGATGGAAAAGAAAATGAGAGGACAGGAAAGAGGGAGTTAAATAATACAATGGTTGTCACTGTTGTTGCCTGAGCCTCCCTTGATCTCTGCACAGGACATGCAGAAAGCCGTGCCAACAAATGTACCAAAATCTCCCCTTAAGTTAAAATCTACAGACGAGGTTAACGCCAGGAGACGACAACAACATCTCTAAGGTCAGACAGGCACACACCAACTCAACCAGCTGTATCTCCTGCATGCTAAGCTACAGGAATTGTCCTACAAGCAACTGATAAGCAGAGGGATTGTGGAGGGAGTGCAGTGTCTCCATGATTTATCAGCTAGATTTCCTCCCAATACCAAGGAGGGCAGCAATATTCCTGGCTGATCAATAAGCACTGCAGAGAGATCCAGTTCCCCTTTGAAGCCGAGCCTTGGATCTGGTTTCCTAATCACCTCCACCACTGCACCCTGTTTCTCCTCCTCTTTTGTCCCTCCCACAGAATTTCCAATACAATGGAGCAGTTTTCACACTACATGTGGGCCTGAGCTGGGTCGGCCTGTTTGGGAGAGGAGAGGGGGAGTGCTAGCTTCAGAGAGAAGCACAGAGGGAAGGCAGAGGAGAACAAGGAGAAGTGGTAACAGAGGGGAAAGCTATCTTTTCTGCAAAAGGAACAAAACAAGATGTTGTTAGACCCCTTTACTTTGGACTGGAATACACCATTGAAGACTTGACTTTGGAATCAGAACAGTGCGATGTGAAGGAAAGGTATATTTTGAGACATGTTCACAGCTATATAGACTGACATTAAACCACACTACAGTTCATGTCATTTGCAATTATAAAAAGGTTGTATAATCTTGCCTAAATATCACACCATTTGTCTCGAAAAATGAGAAAACATTGTGTGATTGTGAAACTGAGATCAAATGTATTGTTGGGGCTACTACAGGAACTAGCTTTTAAGAAATAACATTTCATACAACTGAAAATGTAAATTGCAAAAACAAAATGACTGAAAAACTTCACAGGACCCCCTCCTCCCCCTTTGGTTCCTCCTTCCTTTATCTCTCCTTTTTGTGCTGCATCACCATTAAATGCGGCCAATGGAGCTCTGCCAAAGAGCTGCACACTGCCATCCACCAGAGGATGGCTGCAACCAAAACAAGCAACTACGTCATCTCCCTCCGCATACATTCGCACACCCGCACGTAAACAAACACACAATCAGTGATTATCTCCGGATATGTCCTCCTGGACCGTTAACCTGATAATGTAAACTACCTACATTTGGATGTAATTGTATGTGTTCCTATGCTTTTTAGAGTCAAAAGCCACCGATTGTGTGTAAAGAGAGGGGGAGGGCATGGAGATGGACATTGGCCTGTGCATGCGTGTGTTTTGAGATGCTGTTTCGAACATCATAAAAGTGGAGATGAGGCTAGGGAGGACGGGGGAGGGGATGTAAAGAGGAGGGGAGACGCGCTAAAAGGACGGGTGAATTATTGATGAGCGGCAGCAGGCCACACACACACACACACACACACACACACACACACACACACACACACACACACACACACACACACACACACACACACACACACACACACACACACACACACACACACACACACACACACACACACACCACACACACACACACACACACCCACACACACACACACACACCACACACACACACACACACACACACACACACACACACACACACACACACACACACACACACACACACACACACACACACACACACACACACACACACACACACACAGGATATTGTTACACATTACATCATCAGCGCCTCCTCCCCTCTTGTCCTTCTCAGCCACCACCCACAACCTCAGCCTTAATTTAGCCCGTCTGTCCTCTTGTCTCCTCACCTCACGTCCTCTGTCTCACAATTCTCAAAACGTCTTTCCCCATAGCACACAGTCTGCTTCTGAATCCCGCTGGATAATAACAGAGGTATATTATATCTACATATTTCTGTCACGGAAACACATCCAAGCAAAAGGCTCGTCATAACAATAAAAAAAAGAGCCTAAGGTAAACAATGTGGAGCATGCCACCCATCAGATCAGAGTTCATGCAGAGGCTAATAACACTGTGTGGAGGACAAGCATGGCACATGGTAGTGGACACATCTATTCCACACAAACAGCCATCTGACTGACTCCTCTACACTGAGCTCTGTTTCTGTGTGAGAACAGAGAGAGAGAGAGAGGGAGGGTGTGTGTGTGTGTGTGTGTGTCATAGGGCCTGCAGGAAATGTTGTGTCTGAGACAGAAGAGCAAAAGAAAACACAAAGCCTAGGCCAGATGAAAAGGTAAGGAGATATTTGCAGAACAAAAACCAGGAGTAAGAAAAGATAATTGGGAAGTAGTGCTCAGTCTGCTTTGTTGTAGTGTGTTCATCACAAAATGAAGGCAGCGGATTACTTTTTGATAGCAGGATGTTGTTGGAATACTAAACTAGATCCGATAAGAGCCTTAGCAATCTGCTCAGTCGTCTAAGAGATCCGTCCACCCCATCTCCAGTGAGTAATAAGACAAACACTTTTATCCATATTTATGCATGCAATTTCCTGTTATTCTACCTTTCCCTAGACATGAAGCGGTTTCCTTTAACAGCGTCTCTTTGCCAAGTCAGAACAAGAGTGCAAGGGAAGGAGGAAAGCCAAAAACAAAAGCATGACATGGTTATGGCTCTAAAAAGATCTGTTTGAAAAATATGACATTCAAGTGTGTACATGGCATGCAAACCAAATGAATGACATCTAAAACTCATTATGGCAATTCGCATAATGATCAGAAATCACCGGTATTTCTAGAGATCAAAACTAAATAAGAATGCATTTCAACAGAATGTTATAATACATGGTGTATGCATTTCATATCTGTTAAATGTGATATTATTCAGACAATAATCACAATATTACATTGTGACATTACATTTTTGATTATCTTGTTAAGCCACAGGAATTGTAAGATATGTTTTTGTGAGGGTCCAGCAGAGACAGAGAGTCTTTACTGTGTGTAAACCTGCACAGATGATGCTGGTGCACAGGCACATATACAGGGTTTAGGTTGGTGTGTATGCATGCTGAACTGAGCAGAGCTGACCTGCATACAGAGAGGCCTAGCTCTGTCTAACATTGTCGTTGCCTGCTTTGGTCTGCCCCTCCCCCATTTATCTCTCCCTCTCCCTCTCCCTCTCTCCCCTCCCCCTGACTGCGGCAGGCAGGCAGGCAGGCAGGGCAGATGGTATCCTAGCAAGCAGAATGACCCTGGTGTTCCTGCCCCTTGTTTTGATCTCACCGTCCTGATTGTCCAAGCCTAATCCTACACTAGCCAGAGCTGCTGCACCGCTGCCAGCACACTTATTAAGCACACAAAGGCTTTTCATTACAGCTAGCATGCTAGCTAGTAGGGATGGGAACGATTAATCGAATATTCGAAATTATTCAGGTATTCGAATACGAGTTATGAATATTTCTATTTTTTTGGGAGGGGTGCCTAAGTTGATTACATATGATCAATTGGAATAATTCAATGTATACGACAGTGCCATAGCTAAGTGTGTTAGGCATAAAAGGTGTGTTTTGCTCCGCTCACCGGTCCCTCACAGCGGGCAGAGCTGCAGGTGCTGATCTCTCTCTCTCGCGTCCGGTTATACTTCGCTCGCGTTTATGTCCAAATCCATCAGATCTAGCTAGTTCTAGCTAATGATATGGCTGCTGCCCCTCCCTACACGCAGATCACACAGACTCAAACCTCATCTTATGCCCAAATTCCAGCTGAGAGGGTCTTCCCTACAGCTGGCCTGATTGAGAATCGTCTCCGCACCCGCCTCTCCCCTGAGTAGACATGCTCATATTCTTAAACAAGAATGAGTATTGAATAGCTGCATTCTGTGCATAGGCCCTGTTATAGGTTGTTATAGGTCTCTGTTGTAATAGGGTTACGTTACCCTAACCCGTTATGTTGTTCGTGTATGATCCCTCTTTCATTTAAAATCCAAGTTATGTTTTAAGCATGAAAGCTGTAGTCCTATAGCTGTCAACTGTTCAAACTGTGATCACCAGTTCAATCAATTTGACAAATTCGACTTGGTTTCTATACTTATTTGAACATGTATTTATTTTTCAAAATTAATTAATTTTTTTTTTTTTTTTTTTTATCAACATTTTTCCCACATTTTTTTTTTTTTTTATAGGATATGTACATTTCGGTTAATCGGTTAACCGTTTTTTTTGGGGGTCGAATATTCGAATATACATTTGCTTTCAAATTCCCATCCCTACTAGCTAGCTCATCAGCCTAGAGACATTAGCTCTGTGCAGTCACTCACTACTTTCTGCTCAAAACAGTACTCCATATCTCTCTCTGCTTCTCTAGTTAGTTTTTGATAAGCGTTTGAGAACACCTTCACACTGTAGACA
This sequence comes from Trematomus bernacchii, assembly GCF_902827165.1. Classification (NCBI taxonomy): domain Eukaryota; kingdom Metazoa; phylum Chordata; class Actinopteri; order Perciformes; family Nototheniidae; genus Trematomus; species Trematomus bernacchii. The sequence goes on from NW_022987973.1 coordinate 11,079,204, forward strand.
TAAGAGATTGTGATACTGTTACTATAGCAGTAACACAAAAACGATGACAGAGAATGTATTTAAACCATGGGAGAGTAGATTGGGATAGCATGTGGATTGACCATAATGCTTAGCGACAAATTAAACAAGTGTAAACCATGCAAAATAATACCAGGATGATAAGGCCTGAGAGTAAACACTTCATGGGAATTCTCAGCTAATCAAAACGTGGTTCTGGGAACTACTCAATATGTGAAGGAGGAAGAGATGTTTCCTGTACTGCATTTACTGTTGGCAGGGAATAATAAAAAATGTGTGATATGGCAAATGACAATATCATTATATCTGATATTCCTTTTGCAATATAGGAAAGTATTTATGCATTAGAAGCAGGCACGTAGACACGCTTTGCCTCACACACACCCACCCCCAAACTGATCAACACAGCACTAATTTAAACCATCTTCCAGAATCAAAACAATTCCTAATGGAGGAAGATCACAGAGTGGGTCTATCATCTGGAGGTGGTTCTGTTTCAGAAGGGCAGATGTGGAGCAGACTACTTTATTATGCAAAATATACCACAACAAGCTAAAAGGTAGCAGTCGCTGAAACCTGGGACATGACATAGAGCCAAGAGCAAAACACTGCAGTCATGGGAGCATCCATTCCAACAAGTTACACTCAAAATAACCAGCAAAACCTAAATCAAAGCAACCTACTGGTGAACGTAGTAGGCGATACACATTCATTCAATAAATCAGTCTGTAAAACTAAATAATAAAAGATTAAATTGTTTAAAAATGTGATAGTTTACTTCTGTCCTTCTAAAACTGAAGTATTTAGGAGTCATATCGACCTGAAAGCATTCTACTCCTTCCTAAAAATGAATCATATTCCCTGACTCCTCTGTAAATCTAACATTCAATCTTAAAGAATAAAAATCATGCATAGTTACAAAATGACAGGCAGCAGCATTAATAACACAGAATTAATGAAGCAATGAATTTAAAGTAGCCAGAGTGAGAGGACTGAAGCCTGTGAATGGACTGAATGTTTCTTTTTTCTGAGGGCTTAGCCATGCCTTTTGAAACACTCCCTCCTTCTTGCTTCCTCCTTCTCCACTCGCTCCTCTCCGTCTTTGAGCTAAAATCAAAGATTATGACTGAGAATTTTACAGCACGTTGCCTAGCAACCTACACAAGAAAGTCACACCACATCAGATCACATGAGGGACATGTGCAGGCCCGTGCACGCCTACTCACACACACACAATACTATGGGGTTTATGCTTCCCAGAGGCCTAATTCAAATAAAAACACTTCATTCATAACGGAGTAAAGATTATTAATTCAAGATACCTAGGTCAAGGGCATAAACAACATATTCATTCCGAAGAAGTCACAAGCCTTTATTTACAAACTGCATTCTTGCTTTTTTGGAGGGACAACTGCAGTTTTTTTAAACAAGTGTGGCAAGTCTTTTAAAATACAGAAATATTTGGATATAATCATTTGCACTAAAGCATGTTGCTAGGTGAAGAGCAACAATGTATATAATGTACTGGAAAACAGGAACAACAACAGAAAGAAGAGGCAACACAACGGGTTAAGGCAGTTACTCCTTAAGGTCCTTACACACCGAGCCGATTTTCGGCGTCGATAGATGTCGGGCCGTCGATGAGTGTCGTGTCGCCCTACTCAGATTGGTGTGTACTGCACCGTCGTGTCTTTTCGGCCGTGCCGACACCTTCCGCCGCCGATTCGACATGTTAATCAGGAGGCCGACGGCCAATCAGAAATCACTCTGATTGGCTGTTCAGCTTAGCGAATCAGTGCATGAGAAGCGAAACGGAAGTGAGGGACCCAAACAAACGATTAAGAAGGCAAATCTGAGATTTCATTTAACTCCAGCTCTCGACACAGGTTCGGGAAAGCCCCATGAGCTTCTCGCTGTAGAGTGAAAATGGAACACACACGCTATTTGTTGTTTGTTTATATCACGCAGTCTGTTCTTCTTCTCTCTGTGTATCACGCAGTCTGTCTTCCGGTTGTTGCCTCATTTGAATGACGAATACACACTACCGCCGCTTGCTGGTAAGTAGAGTTATTTCCACTCACGCATGCGCAGTTCGTACGTGCAACTTGGCCGTCGGCTGAAGTCTTTGCGGTGTGTTCCAGTGCGAAACATGGCCAAGACGCAGGCGACGTGATGCGATGTTCCGTCGGGACGTGTTCTTTGGTGTCAGTTTGGTGTGTAAGAGGCTTTAGTTTAAAAACGGGTCATAAAGAGGCCAGCTTTACATCTTTACAGCTCTCATGTTTACCAACACAAAAGGTGTGTGCGTAGTCCAGTTTAAAGTTCCTCACCTCAACCAGATGTCATTTACTTCGAGTTCCTGTCAACCTCAAACATAAAGCTTGTTTAAAAATGAACCTTGTAGGTGCCAGGACTGTTTCCTGGTTGCATGCAGCTGGTGGACTTACTATAGGGATCCTGGGCAGGCAGCTTATCAGTGTAAGCAGGTTGACTCAATGCAGATGATGTAAGACAGCTCCAACCAGACTAGCCAACCTTCTGTACTTAAGAATCCATCAGGCTTAGCGATCAATAGGAATAGGCCCTGGCTTTGTGCTGCAGCTGCCGCATTGCAATAAAAACCTTGCTGGGCCTGACCCGGCTAAAAGCTAACGCTGATAAAAAGGCTGTGCTGGATTACTGGCAAACCCTGCTCTCTACTGCTGTCACTATAACACACACACCTTAAAAGTACATTTCAGTCACACGCTATTCAAATTGTTTCCCTACTCTTCTCTGTAGCAGCCATTATGCTATATTACAGCAGAGGAAAATACGTGCAGTAGAGGTTTGTATGTGTGAATGCATCTAGAACCTGCTGCAGGTTGCATTCAGGCGTCCTCCACATTTCCTCTTTTGCAGAGATGCACTCTTATATCAACAGTTATCTTGCTAGAGACATGAGGGGATGACATATTAGTGCACAACAGAGGTAGCCTCTCTGACAAGTAGGGTATATAGGGCAGGTGGTTGTGGGATTTCAACCTTTACATGCAAAATGCATGCCATTTCTTCCTGTTGTTCAAGTCAACAAACCAAGACTTTGGAATCCAATTGGCACTTCAGCAGTGAACTTGTATTCAATTAAGGATGAATACTGTGAGTAAAAAGTCTAAATGATTATATTGTACACAGTGAATTATCATTCTCGAGACATCATCGAGGATAACACAAGGTACTTATGTTACACTTTGGAAATGTATTGGTATCACCATTTCAGTCCCAACTATTGCAGTCATACGACATATAAGATCATGCACCTACTCGATCTTAAATGCCATTCGTAAACTTCAAAAAGTATATAAAAAGAAATATTTGCAGTCCTTGGTCAACCATGCATAATGCCATAATAACAATCGAAAGAAAGACTGCTTCCTCTTCTGGTGTTTCAGTTTGATCTTTACCACAGCTTTTTGAGTATGGCTTTAGGTGAAATAGTGAGAGCACAAGGCCATGACTAAATATCGACCAGTAGAAGTGATTGCTGCCTCTGAGGCTCGCAGTTTTTCTTTTCCCCGTTTTCCCTTCCTCTCGTCCCTGGACTGTGACATCATCAGCGCTCCAAAGAGAATCTATATTTAGCTGCTCACACCCCTGCTGGGTCTCACTACTCTGTCAATGCCTTGGCCGAGCTCAGTCTCCCTCCTTCCCTGCCTCAGATGGCTCATTTCTCCCTGCTAGCTGGGGAGGTGGAGGGCTTGGATGCTCCATAAAAAGGGAATGAGTGGTAAGGAACAGAGCTGAAGAGAAAGGACTAGAAAGGAGATCCAGAGGAAGACGCTCATCGAGAAAGACAGAAGGGGGGGTTCAGAGGAACAAGCAGGATGGTGTGAATAGCTGTGCTGTAAATCAGCCTGTCCATAAAGTCTCCCTGTGAGAACAGCTCACATGTTGTCTCGTTACGCCACACTGTCACAATGTGTGCTGGCATGCTCACACACTTCAAAAAGCACACAAAAAATAGGCCCTGCAGAGCTGTGCAATACTACACGGCACTCTTCCACTGCTGCTCGACGGTACACTATAAAAGACTGTGTGTGTGGGAGAGTGAGGATGGGGGAGGGTGCAGTGTGTCTGTGACTGGCATTTCAAACATCCTCCCTGCACAAAATAACATCCTGGGAAGATAATCTATGAGCGTGTGACAATTTATTCAGGCTCACGTTTCTGCAGAGTGTGAAAGCAGTAGAGGGGAAGTGCAGGAGACCAAAGAGTGTGTGCAGGTTACTTCTGCCCAGAGACACCCAGCTAACAGCTTCACCAGTCACACAGAAAGAAAAGGAAACACCGCTTCATCTCATTTGTTCTTCCACATTCACAACCTCAATTATAGCGAGCGCCTCTTGTTTTTTCTACCCAATGCTTTTTTTTTTCTCACATCACTGCCCACTCTTCAATCTGCCCATCCCCCTTGCTGCTGTTAAGGGCTGCGCTGTAAAGCTCCAGGGAGGCTACACTGTCGTAGGTTTCGCTTCAGTGTGATGCAGTAGAGGAGGGTTTATGGTGTTTTGGAAGAGTAAGCAGGAATGTAGCAATTGATGGCCCTTTTCTTCAAGTTTGAATGCTTTCTATAGACCGTTTGCAGTAGTCTGGACGTGGAGACGAGTCATCAGGGTCACTATCAACCCTGTACACCTGGCCTGACTAGCTGCTAAGCTATAAGCTGGTGTTAGCCAACCTCTGATTCAGTATCACAACATAGCATTTTCACATCACAGACAGGACTGATTTAGAACAGCGTGTAATCCCAAATTGTTTCGGTGTTGGTTGGTTTTCTCGCAAAAACAAATTGTTTTATTCCAATTGATGTGCATTGTCCACCTTTATGCCCTTAACAGCGGGGTTGTGAACACCAGTAAAGGCACACAAGGGTTCTCCTGGTCAGAAAACACATGGAGGGGAAGCAGCTGTTCAGCCAGGAGTAAAATCTAGACTAGTTAATGATATTTTATTCACAAGAGCTGGCTGTAGCATGGATATTTTTAAATTACTTGGAGACAACTCTTTACAGTTCACCTGCTTCTGGCAGTGTTAAGGTAAGGTGCCTTGACTCGCATGCTACTGGCAGCCTTTGATAGCCATATTGGACAACCTGGCTACTATTTGCTCCGAGCCAGACATATTATGCAATAGTGGAAAAAACAGAATAATTGGGAAATTCTATTGTACAAACAGTTGCTGGTTAAGTAGTGTTCCAGGGAAGTAGTTGTGTTACCTGTGCAGCCTAATTTAGAGGTCCAGGTGGTCTAGCTATCGTCCTATCTGGTCTTAGGGATGAGGCGTCGGGTTGAATAACGAACAAGGAGGACAAGAGTTCCTAACATTGACCTGGACGAAAGCTTATGGCAAAAGCAACAAATGTAGGACACATATACAAGTCTCCAAATGTATGAGGTTTAATCAGCAATGCACACATCCTTCTCCCCCTATTTACCCACCCCACCCTAAACTGCCAACACTTTCAACAGTTAACTGGCTTTACATTCCTAGAGCCACACTTTCACTCATCCACACATACATATCCACACACACACACACACACTATAACCCCCCCTCAGTAATGTGGTAGTGATTGAAGTGGGAACTAGGGGCTGTACTAACAGGTGGGCACACATGCTGCTAGGGAGATTCATCAGATTATCTCGCCAGCACTCAGGGCAGGCTTGCCTTGATACTGTGTGTGTGTGTGTGCATGTGTGTATTACTCCTCTCTACAGGACAGGTGAGGAGCAGATCTGCCTCATCTCATTCCTGATCACGTACAGATCCAGCTCCATTAGGACACGCCAGCCCCAGCTCCCCGAACCACCCACTCTTACGGGCATACACACACACAAACACTGACACACACACTTCCCTCCCCACCTTAAACTATGAAAGTGGGCTGAACACAAAGCAGTTGCTATCCACCTTATGTTTCCCAGCAACAAGGGAACGCTTCACTGCAATGTGTTGTTCCTTGACTTCCTGTCTGCTGACTTAAGTTTACACCTGACTCTGACCACATGTCACCTGCATTTTGTGAAACATCTTACATGTTTTCATAATGTGACACTACATTGTATCCTGTCTTATATTAAATATAAATTGTTATACAACATACAAAACGATATACAATCAGAATGAGCTTCCAAACAGTATTTCTTCATCTTTAAACACAAGTAAACCATTAGACGACAACAACCTGAGACAGATGGGTGACGAGTTATTTTCTTAAATTTGAAGCAGTTTTTAATGTCTTCTTGCAGCCAGATGTTGTAAAGCTAACTCTCTGCTTTTAAATGTATCCTATGCCCTTTCTAATCTTCCCTTGGATCTGATGTTTTACTTCATTGAAGCAAATACATTTTCATAATTTCTTCCAAAAGTAAAATATACATTTAGTCGCTTTTATGTATCTTTTATTTACAAAATGATAGAGGCATGTCATTAAGACTGGTATCTTATCTAAAATCTTAACAGTAACCACCCTTACACCACAGTAAGTGATTTACAATGTGCAACTAACTACTTTGATTCAGTTTGTGCAGTTTTGACCAGATTCTTGTGGCAGATAAGTTTGAATCACAGTAAAACATGCACAATGATCAAGCAAGAGCATCTGGCGTCTGTTTACATCCTCAATTTATAGGTGAGGATTATAAAAACCCATAGCAAAATAATGATACAAATGTGTATGTTGTTCAGCCCTACTGACCAAGTAAAGGTATAATAACACAGAGAGAGAAACATAGAGCGTCGCTGTTATGTCGCTGTTATGTCGCTGTTATGTCGCCGTCCCTTTCTCCCCTTTCTCCCCCCCCCCCCCCAGGCCTCTGTGACAGGTGCTCTGCTTTTTTCCACTGCTAGCTAGGGCCTCATCTCTCTGCAGCTCAGCCCAGTCGGCTATGTGAGGCAAAGCACTGGAAAGTTGCAGAATGTAATGCCAATTGGGGCACAGGTGAAGTGAGCACGAGGTCACCATTAACATTTCTGCATGAGAAAATGTGAAGCTCAATGATGAAACAGGAGCTGGGTGAAAACGTCTGATACAAACATCTCGGCTGAACTCAATGACCCGTTTGTGTGGGAGGGAACACAACACAAACACTACAGGATTTAAGAAACTGACTAGCAGCTTTGGCAAATATTGCTGATGACAAAATGCTTATTCCACTTTGCTCTAGGCTAAATAAAAACGTCCCTACAGGACTATGAAAGTCTGTGGAGGGTGACAAAGTCCGCTACACACCCACCTGAGACCAAAGAACGCGTACCGAAGGCGTCCCGACTTTTACGTCAGCTACGTCGCCGGCGTCGGCTACGCCGCCCGCCTACGCCGCCCGCCTACGAACACACCGCAAATACTTCAGTTGACGAGTGGCAATAACTGTCCTTACCAGCAGGCAGCGGTAGTGTGAACAGCCAATCAGAGTGATTGCTTGGGCCGACTTTCTCTGACATGCCGTGGCCGATTCAACATGTTGAATCGGCCACGGGAGGTGTGAAAAGGTGCCGTGAAGAGACGACGGTGCGGGACACACCAACCTGAGTAGGGCGCCGCGAATGCCCGACTGCCTCTGACGGCCTCTGACTCCCAAAATCGGGTTGGTGTGTAGCCAGCTTAAGAGTTTGTCTTATTCAGGGTCCGGTGTTCTGCAACAAGGTGCCAAATTATGACTTCAAAAATAAATCGTATCTTTATTAAACTTGGATGACTTACAGATCTATCCATTTCCATGTTTCTCACTTCAAATGTTTATTTATATGAGAGAAAAAAATAATGTTTAGTGTTTGTGCCAGGCATAAGGAGGATTATGAACTGCTTTAATTCTGGCATTCAACCAAATCAGGGACAGTTTTAGCAGCATCCACAAAAACATCTACACAAGCATGCAACCAATACTTCAAAAGGCAATTTCCATATCAATGTATGGAATTAAAACTTGAATTGTATGCCTCATAATAAATATGGGAAATCTGAGATGAATGAAACTGAAATACACGCCTTCTCCTTTTTACTTTGACATTTGTGCGCACATTGTCACACGCTGAACTCGCTCCCATAATAAGGAAGGCCTGAATTATATTAAGACAGTGAAGTTGTGAAATTAACCACAATGAGTAAAAAAAATGGATTACATGCAATAACCTGTACAAACTGTATATGCAACAGAGACAAATTATACTCAATTCCTGCTTATTTCAGTTTCAGAAAAAAAAGAAAAGTGATGCACATTTTCTACTTTTCTTCTTTGGAATTAGCCAGTACCAATTAGATACTAGTTCTAAGGTTGTGACTGTGATTGATCGATGATTGATTGAGTTTATATTTTGATATGTTTATTATGTTTTCTCTGAATCGACCAGTAATAAAATGGTGGCAACAGGAAAGAAGTTAGTGCCATTTTAATTTAAGGTAACATCTTCAAATGGCTAGTTTGTCTGAGAACAGTCGGAAAGGCAAAAGCCGAAAGTCTTAAGATATTCATGGATATAAAACAGAGAAACGCTGACAAAACTGCCATGGAGGAAGTGAATCTTGCTTGTTAAAATACTTTGAAATCACCGTGGATTGATCTTTTAATCAAATAATAATTTCAGCACATTAGAAAACCATGTAGATGGCCATTACACAACATTCCTTTTCAGCTTGAAATGTCTACAAATGTATCGCGTCATTGGATCACCACTTCTTTGTTTTTGTCACAAGAGCTTACAGCAGAGAATTGTGGCTGCTTCTACAGAACAGTTTAATTTGATTTACTAATTGCTCTGAGTGAGTCTTGATTGGACAAAAGACTGTAAGTATTGAGAGAAGAATATAATAGAAGAATAGAAGCATTTATTGTCATTATACAAGTACATAGGGTACACTATAGGTGATTGGGGTAGTAAGCACAGGGTATTCATCTCACAGCACCATATGGCAGAGGCTCAGGACAGAGAGGTGGATGTTACAAGCTTCGTCTAGACAGCCTAATGGCCACAAACCGCTTAGTCAGCACTGGATACCTTCAAACTACAGTGATGGAAAAGACTGAAGCTCTGTTAGACCTGGTAAACATTGCTACCTTGCTGCTAGCCAAATAACTGATCTATTCAAATGAATTGCCAAAGTGAAATTGTTTGCAAGAGTCGGAAAGAACAGCTCAAACCCCAGAAACCAAATCATTTAATATTTGAAGAGATCTTAAATCAAAACAAAAGGAAGGTACAGAGTGGGAGCAGATGACAAATCAGTTTCGTTTGTGAGCTTTAAGTGAGGTCCTCCAATGATACTTCAATGTCTTTTTAATTTAACAACAAATTGCGACAGATAAGACTCAATGCCACAGAGGGCAGCTTCAAATCTGAATCAACACATCTGATACACATTCTCAACAGCAACTCAAACAATAACGCACACAAACTGGATTACGACTGCAAAATATGGACCTTGAAATGTATGTTTCCATAGTTTAAAAAGGGCTGTATATGGGAAATAATATAGCAATTACATATTACATATAATTTATGATACCGTTTTTAGGTTTGATGTTATTGTGATACAATACTCAAGAGGACCAAAGATTAGGCCAAAATAAGACTTATCGATCTGGACCAAAAATCACATCACATGCTTAGAGATATTGGGATTTAGCATTCACATTCTCACTGCTAAGAGATTGAATGCTTGCCCAGTTGTGTTGCAGTAGGTTATTGCTGGCTGACAAAAGGATAAGATACAACACAACCCAGCGTGTACCGTGGGTGAGTCTCAGCTTTGTGGTCTGTCCAGGAGCAACAGATAAAGATGCAGGACAGAAAATAGACAGTCACCACACCTCTGATGTCTTATCAGAACACATCACTGTCGCACAAACAAGCCACTCGCTCCTCACAAGCACACACACATTCTGAATGTGAAGGCGGATGAGAGTGAGTCACTCTCCCTTCTGGCCATGAAAAAAGAAACTGCAATCTGTGGCAGTAACACATTTGATTTAAACGCATAGTAGTTGAATTTCTTTTGCATGTCTGTACACATTGATTGATCAGGACTGACTCTAATGTATTCAAATAACTCTTTGGTAATGAGGGTAAAACAATGCATGTAAACCACACATTTCGAGCTTACTGTAAGATAAACAGTTGGATAGTAGTGAGCCGTTGCATTTTTTATTTCTTCTATTGAGGCAAGTACTGTAATCAATGAAAATCAGGACTTTCGGCTGGACATAAAACCACTGATTCATACAGATCAGTCTAGACCCATTTAACCAACAACTAAGGGCGGAGGGATGAAAACAATAAAACAGATACAGAAAATGAAAACGGCAGACAGAGAGGGAGACTACCGCGAAGTCTGGCTAATGCAATCTAATGGAAAATCATACTATGAAGGGCTGATGGAGGTTTACCAGCTCAGGCCAGGTCCACACTAAGCCTGCTATATTAGAAATATTCCCCTGCAAGTCCTGGCCATCCATCTAACACGGGTTTCACATGCATCACATTGCTTTCCCAAATGCAAGTTGGGTACCGTGCTGTGGAAGGGAAAACAAAGCTCTTAAAAAATGATGACAGATGTTGTAACAGACATGGTGGGGGGGGGCGTGTAAAACTAAATGAAGGAACCAACTTTCTGTTGCCTCAAGCTCTTTGTGATCTCCCCCACTGAATGCTGACAAACCCAATCACACCATGCAGATTTAACTTGCATTCATTCCCTTTTTTAAGCAAAGCAGGAAATAATGCAGAAAATCATAAACACCATTTAAAAAGTATATATTGCATTAGGTGCACAACTGCAGATAAAGACACCAGTAAGTCAAACATCTGACATGCAAAATACTGAAGCTGCACTTTGGTTGTCATTTCAAGGAAAGGAATAATAAGAGTTTACTGTTTTAATGGGCAAATAAATCACTGCTTTTGATGAACCTGTGTAGGTAGAGGTGGCATTCACACCAAGAGTGAAGAAGAGAGAGAGATAAACAGCAAGGGTATATTTATGGACCATGGACAACAATTAGACACTGGAAGGGCCATAAGCAGTCACAGGGCAGGAGCGATTAAGACTTATTCGTCTTGAGAAACCTTGAGCTGCAATACATTCAAATCTGAGCAATGAGCCACTGAAAAGCTTTGGTATACATTGTGTGTTGGTTTCCCCAACAACACTTCTAAATATAACCCTCCACAACTGGAGCAAATGTTGAATAATGAAGCGTGGGAGGTTCTGGAGAAATAAGACCGTAACATTTAGCCAACAAATTCAAATGAAATAATCCACATTTTATTCTGCAAGGCTCACAGCCAGATATATGGGATCATTACGTGTGCAATGATACACCCGTACAATTTACTTCCGGATAGCTAATCGTCACAGCTATGCACTGTGCTTTTACAGTGTGGAAGATCAGGTAGAAAACAGGTCTTCATTTGCAAGAATACAAAAAATTGCAATATGACAAACTGCTAGTGAGGGATTAAATGTTTGAACTGTATAATCATGACCAATATGATGGTGCCCTTTGGTCTCTAGTACAACTGGTACAAAAAACATACACCACTCGGTTACACCAACCAAGGGCACAGAGGGTTTGTTTTAAAAAAAAAAAGCAATCTTTGCAGTTCTGCCTTCTCTCAGACCGAGTCAAACAGGAGAGCTGGTGTCAGAGTTGGCAAATACTGTACAACACAGACGCTGTGAGACCGAAACAAACACACGTAATCTCAAAATCCTGCCACAATACCACACAAGCCTGATTCTTCATAGGGCTACTGAAAGGTCCTCTACTGGCCTCTGAAATTCCATATGTATAATAGAAACCACAGCTTCTGAGAAAACACTATTGTCAAACTGCCCAATGGTCGAAGTGTGACAAGTCATCTGTTTTTAAAATGTTTTCTGTGATTGCAGTCAACACCAAAACATTTGTAAAAGATAACATACAATGAGAAGCAGTTTCTTAAAAGCTTTACAATGCTGAAATGAAGATATGCATTGTACTTAATCTCAAAATAACACTAAGGCAAATATAATTAGACTTTTTACAAAGCATTTATACAATTGAAACTGCATAGACATTTTATTTTCTGGATGCACAGTGTAATAGTTTTCTATCCAAGGCTTCACGTGAAATATGTTCATCACAGCTATAGCTGCAGTGGTCTTTATGTCCCCATAGCCATTTTGCCTCCAACCCACAAATCCATAGGAACACCTCATTCAACTATTTTGTATCAATATGTTTACTTTTCTCTCACATGGGAACGGGGCATTCAATTGAAACTTTCTGATACCAAAGCACAGTTTTGGTACCAGATAATCTGACTTCCTTTTCACTTTTAAAAACATCAAGACTACCAACAGTCTTCACTCAAATCATACAAGACAAGACTTTTGCTTCAATGCGCAATTAATAGAAGTTACTTATTTACTCGTCCAAGTAAATGGATGAAAAGGGTTTGAGGATTGGGGGGTTGTCAAAGCAGTGCAATTAAGTGTTGGCCAAAGGTCACACAAAAGGCCAACAATGTCCTGAAAGCAAAGAGTGTTGGCAGAAAACAGCACCGATAATCACTAAGAACAGAAACACACTTCCTGTGGTGTAAGTTGGCGAGTAATAAAAGTTGGAAACAAAAGGATGGTAAATGTTACTAGCCATCTAACAAAGCTTCAACACCATTATGTCTTTTAGATCAGAAGTCAGATTCTTGAAACCTACACCCCACCCCCCAATACCCCATAAAACACCCACACTAAAGACGAGACACTTTTTTCTAAACAAAAGCTGCCCCTAAACGCTCCTCCCCTTTGACCTTTTCTCTTCTTGACCGCAGGTCTTCTGCTCTCCTTCTGTCATGGTTTTCTACATCTCTGAGAACAATAAGACCAAGGCAGTGGAGCCCAGAGAGAGACGGCTAGAGAGCCACAGATGTCAGTCCCGACACCCCCCCTCCTGCTGCATTCAGCTCCCACCTCTGTTGGTCGACAGCAACAGGGGGCAGAGTATAGTGGTGTTGATAATAGAGGGTGTGTAGCGTAAACATGGGAAGGAAAGGGGGGATTAAAAGTAAACGGAAGGAGAACGGTCAGTATCTTGTGGAGAGAACAATACATTTCTGCCAACTTAAAAAAAGTAAGACAAAATGGTAAAAGTTTAACCTGCACATAATATAGGAAATAAGATGGTTTAGTTTTTAGATACCATAGGAGGGGTTCTACACTATAACCCATGCTGTGCATTTCTTGTACATTCATTCACACAATCAGTTCCCGTCCTCATCAACAGGCAGAGTGGCTATTGATCTTCCCTGAGGGTTTTCTATTTACAGTCTGCTGGTTAGTAGGGAGAGCAGGGAGGGTGTCTTCCAGAAACTTTACTCAGCAACCATTGATTTGTAATTAACCGGGACCCTGCATTCTCCCACATACTCTGTGTCTTGCAGATGCCTCAAGCAGAGGGCATGCATACACATCTCATTTCCATGTGACATCAGTGTTTCCGCCAGACCAGGGCTGAGAGGGCGTCAAACCCCGAGAGCGGGGGAGGGGGGGCTTGTGACGTCACGTGACTTGAATTTTGAATTGAGCCGTCCCTTATAGATACTATCTCTTTACGTATGCACACACACACAATTTTGAATTGCGCCGTCCCTTATACTATCTCTTCACGTCTCCCTGCCGACAGGGACACCCCTCCTGGCATGGTCCTTGGAAGATGCGGCGGTGTTTTGTTTTTTTTCGTCACAGGAACGCGCTTTGCTGGCGGCGAAAAGAATCCCACCAGACTCCTTTGCCCCTCAGAGGGATGTCCTTGTCCTTTTTCCTTTTCGTCATTTCAAGCGCTAAAAACTCTCGATTTATTTTTTTGGACTTGGTCAAATGACGCCAAGACGCCCCCCCTGGCGGAAACGCTGTGTGACATTATAGCCCGAACACCCCCAAGTAAAAACAACAACAAAACAACCAAATGTGAGTAAGGATGGACAATGATCCATACTCCATAAAGCAGATTTTGTTTCATCAAACCACTACAAACAAAGCATACAGATGTCTGGTAGTAAGAAAGGCTACACACAATTATGAAAACCTCACAAAGATTAGATGTAAAACAAATAACAGTTTTGGAAGTATTGAAAGGCATGTTTGTAACTCAGGGGAAAGAGACTATGCTAAATCTGATGGTACCAACCCTTCCAAACCCTCTTTGGAGCATGCTGGTCAATGACTGACCACTGAGCACATTAATAATACTGCATACTCTCTGTGTGTTTAAATTGCCATAGAACCATCAGCAAATACTTGTTTTCAGGTGAAACCTCTAACCTCTAACAAAGAGAGCTTGAGCAACAAATTAGGAGGATGAGGGGCTAAGGCAGACAGCCAGTGGATCTCACAGGGTGTGGTGACTCAATATCTCAGAAGAAGGCAAAACATTCCCGGGACAAACAAGCAAAGCGCGGGTTTGGCTGAGGGAGCAAGAAGCAGAGTGTCCCAGAGAGAGAGCAAAAGAGACACAGCAGAGGAACAGAGCTGACCAGAAGTTCCAACATGGAGACAGGAGCCATATGTCAGCACACAAGGGGTCTGCGAGGAAAAGTCTGCAAAGGCAAAGTCTCTCTTGTGCTCTGCCTGGTTTCTGTCTCTCTTTCTGCTTTCTCTGCTTGGTAGTAGTAGCATTACATATACCGCCCATCCCCCCAAAACAAACTCTCCCTTTCTGCTACTGCTTTTTACGCTGCAGAGAGACATGCAGGTTGGAAGAGGAGGGCCAGGAGGATGAAGTGGCGTGGGAAGGGTTAAGTCCAAACATATCCATCTGCTTCCTCGTCTGTCCTGCTGGCTGGCTGCTGGCTCCGGTCCAGCTTCTACACAGCCTGCAGCCTGACGCAAGGCATACACACAAACTGAACGGCACACATCAAAAAACACAACGCTGACAGGTTGGAGTATTTTTCTTTTGTATAAATAAAGAGGGAAAGGATTTCCAGATGGCCTTCAACAAGATACTAATGCTGTAGGCAAAATACCTGGCAAATACATTTGAGTAAATATGAGAATGGGTAAAGCATTTTACTACATTCAAACTGAGCAAACTGTAAGCACAATAACCTATTTACCTCCATGGAAATACTTGTTGTCAATTTCAAGAGGATAACATAACCATATATTTAAATGTATGTTTACATGAGCCAATGTTTACCCGAGTTGGTTTATGTTTTTCAAACATCCACAAAGAAGGTTGGTAGACTACAGGACAGGGCAGTTTCTTTGTGGCATTACACATACTTGCCCTATATTCATGTACAGGAATCAGAACAGAAAAGGATTATATTTTATAGTATTTGGTCTAATGCCTTAGCGTGAGGAACAGTGACCGACTAAAGCTGCCTGTAACTTGGAACACATACTAAAAACTACAGCACAAATCTTTCTAGCTAACCTCTTTGTAACAACAAGCATGAACACATATCTTGTTTCTCACCTTGAAATATCTGAACGAGCGAGCAAACAAATATCTCCCAGTTAGAGGACAACACCATTTTTGGGGATAAACCACTCACTGTCTGCCCACAGCTCGCCTTCAAAGGACCAAAGTTTATCAAAGATGTGAAACTTTGTCGGTCAGCTGATGATATCCGTCCTTGGCTGGTAAGCTACAGTTACCAAGGCCAGTTTGTTTACATTGTGTGAAGCAGCATTTCTGATATATCTCCAACGACATATTCCCCCTATCAGTGAATTAAAGTATAGTACAATAAACACCTTTATGGAGGTGCGTGTAGGCCTGTCGCGATAAGCAATTAATTGACTTATCGTACGATAAATAAAAATGAACTCGATAACTTTTCTGACCTCGATAAATTGCCGTTTACATGCGTGTTTGTTTACATAAGGATGTGACCAGCATTTTAGCCCGGCGCGCTGTGTCTGCCGGCCACTCTACCGGCCCGGCGCGCTGTGAGGGGCGGGGCTCACACACAGCCAGGTCAGGACACTCCGCGTGCAACAGCGTAGCAGCCAAATTAATAATATAGAGACAAGCAGGAGACAACGTGTGACTTTACTCAAGGGGAATTTGAAGTTAAAGTTAAAATGGTTGCAAAACCTAATTCCACATCTCCGGTGTGGGAATATTTTGGATTTAAGCCAAATCAACGAGGCGAACCTACGGACTTGAATGAGCTGGTATATCACATTTGTTTTAAAAAAGGTAGCAACAAAAGCTAGCAATTCACAGCAAACACGGCAGCTGGAGATGGAGAGCCCCCACCTTCCCGACAGTTTACAATCAAAGATGCATTTGCCCGACAATGCAAACATGTTGGTGTTCCTTGTTCGAAATCTTTGAAATACAGATTTGGATATTGCCGGTTGAGGCATCTGGGTTTTTGTATGGACAGTGGACTGTACATTTGACTGTTGTTTTAAGGAGGTTTTTTTTGCTTGTGAGACAATGTGTGCTCATATTTATTTATGTATTTATTTATATATAGAGAGAGAGCTCTGTTTTCCAGCCTGAGTCTATTTAATTTATTGTTTTGGATGTGTGTGATTTAATTACTTTTTTATAATTAAATGTATTCGTTTTGTTTATTATATATAATTTATATATTTGAATATTATTTCACACATTTCATTTGCAATGTTGAATGTTCAATAAAAAGTTCTGTTTGAAAGGATGTACTTGAATTATTATTATATATATATCATTATGTCAGTGGTCTAAAATTGACAATATTATCGTTTATCGCAATCATTTCCGGGAAAATGTATCGTCCAACAAAATGAATTATCGTGTTGATGCTTCGGGTTTAGATATGGAAGATAGCATGGGAAAATTCAAATGCTGAGCCTCCCAGCTCACTTAATAAAAGATATTCTTCATGGATAATGACTTTACATAATATTACAACCTGTTTGCAGTGTTTACATAACAGTTACAATAACTGCAGGATTTGTTGTCTGTGATTATAATCCCATTGAGAATACATGTAAACATAATACACTTCTAATTTCGCTAAAAGTGAGAAGGCCAATATGAGAAATAAGCTCGAACGACTGAGTGAAATCGTGCTCAGGTGCAGATTTTTTTCAGTAATGGGCCATCAATGTAATGAATGTACTTTCCTGGAGCCATCCATAAACAGCCGGACAGCTGCTGGGAATCAAAGGCAAGAGCATAAAGGGAGGGGACAACAGTGTACCGCTTCACACACCCTCATGAAAAGTTTGTTGTCACTGAGGAGAGGTTTTCTGATGAAGGAACACCTGCGTAGGGTGAGGCCCAAACCTGCCAAACCCTCACAGTTATGTAGCCTTTGTATTCCAACAACACCACAAAGAGACCCGTTTCTTTACAGTATTCTGTACCGGATTGGCAATGGTGAAGTTACCACGGAAAGACTTGTTTAGGCCTCTGATGTTGAGCTGAGTGTGTGAGTGAATAAGGGAGAGAGACACAGAGGGGCGCGCAGACTTACAGTATGTCAGACAACAAGGTCAGCCCATCCCGGGAGAGGTGTTGGCTTTCTAACCGAGTACAGCTACTTGAAACCAAGGTCAATGCTCTGTGGCTGTGAGAGGGACGGGGTGAGAGGGACGGGATATGCGGGCCAGGCCGGGAGAGCTCTGCCACATTGGCCTTTGCATGGGTTTGATGTGTTATGCAAGCTAAATGAGCGCATAACTGTGTGCTGGTATGCGTACATGCCTTCAAATAGATGGAATTTAAATCAGTGGCAGAAAATAAAAAGATCACTGAATACTACACGACTATATAAGGCAGTATTTGTCCCTTTGCTTTTCTTTGGAAGACGGAGTGTTGAGACTCTTTGCTACACAGTCACTTTACAGCTCTGGAAAGACCACTGCAGCATTATCAGTTTCTCTGGTTTGACTATTTATGGGTTTGTGTTTGAGTAACATTTTTATAAATGTTATTCTATAAACTACTGACTACATTTCTCTGTGTTAGAATTCAACAGAGACTGGAATGGAATGGCTTGGAATGTAGAGATTGAGATTTAAGAAAAGAATTGTCTGATGAGTGGTCTGCATCATAAATACAAATGGTAAATAATATTAATCTATTCTAGAAAACCATGTTGACCTATCTGCGACAGTACGTCTCTTTGTTGTTGTGATTCCCAGTGAGATCTTAGACCCATTGAAAGCAGGAAAACGTGAGTAGCTGTTTTGCCAAAACATCGACACTTAGATGTTGTGCCGTTGGATGCAGCTGGATGAGGTTATTTGACGAACAAACAAAACTTAACTGTGAAAGAAGGGAGGGCTACTTCAATGTTATCTTATCCTCCCCCACCTTGGACAAGAGCCTAGCAGCTCTAAAATTA
Organism: Trematomus bernacchii; assembly: GCF_902827165.1. Classification (NCBI taxonomy): domain Eukaryota; kingdom Metazoa; phylum Chordata; class Actinopteri; order Perciformes; family Nototheniidae; genus Trematomus; species Trematomus bernacchii. The sequence goes on from NW_022987973.1 coordinate 11,097,591, forward strand.
GCCGTCGCATCTAAACAAAGTCTTTGGTGTAGCAGCTACACTTTGATGGGAACTTGGCTCATGGCTGGCGCACTGAAAGCACACTCAAGCCCATCTCAAAATACAGAGATGAAGCCAAGATAGAATACAAATGCAAATCAGAGACACACAGCCCTTGACTTTTTCCAGCCTTTCCATGATTCGACATTGAAGTCGCTCACTACAACAGTAGAATAAACGTTATATGTAGATCACCGATATCATTTGTAGAGTTGGGAAATATATAGTTCAATACTATCATCATAATATAATCCAATTGTGTAAATGTTTTTATCAATATGAGATCATTCCAAGAAAAACTGAATTTAAAATCAAACCAAATGGTGGCAAGCATGTAGACTAGAGGTTAATGACGTTTACCAGATAACCAACATTAACAAATATTTTCTCAGGGATTTGCAAGTAGTTGCCATATTATGATTATGACATTATATTTAATTGATTAGGCTACTAGTTACAAGCACCCACAAATCTAGAGTGAAGATAAATACAATAATTTGGGTGAGCCACAATGTCAAAAGAAAAAGCTGCATAACATATGTAGAAGTGATGCTAAAAATGTATAAGAATGACAGGATAAGAAAGGAGCAGATATGACTCACCAGGGAGACTGGGACATTAAACAACAAATTACAAGTTTCCAGTAGATAGCCGAATAAGTAGCTAGAAGAATACATGGCAATTCATAGACCACCAACATTGTAAAGCAGCAGCGAGTCTAAATGAGTCTAACCATCAGGTACAGATCCTGTTCGAGCGTGCGTGTATTAACATGTACTTAAGCCTGTGGAAAACAGTGCCTGGGAAGCAGCCATGACCTCCCAGCAAGAGCAGGAAGAAAATAAATCTGGATGAAAGCTAACCAACATCCTGTGCTCATGGCTGTGCAGAGATATGACTAGATTTTTCTAAATTGGCTTAACCACATTATTTGTATTGATATCTAAATAGCAGGAAGGTGATTAAAATGTATACACATTATTTTATTTTCCTTGTAAACCTTGTCAAAAGGTTTTGTAGCAATACATGGCTTTTATGACCCATATACAGTAATGCGTTCCTCAACACAGATTGACATTTACCATCAAACATTCCACTAGCAAAATATCCATTTCTAAGAGAGAAAAATGCAGAAAGAAGAAGATGCTGCTATTTATCTTTTTCATTTTCAAACTGACAAGTTACTTCTACTCACACACAATGCTAACTGGTCTGAACCTCCATTATACAGGTCACACTGGCCTCCCACTCCCACCCTACTAACAGTGGCAGACTGCCAGGTGGGAAAGAGTGTGTGTGTGTGTGTGTGTGTGTGTGTGTGTGTGTATGTTGTCGAACTGCATAAGAAAATGGAACAAAAACACATAATTTGGGAAGACAACCACACAACCTGCCACCCTAGGGAAATGAGACACAGACATGGTGATGTAGAGCCACTGGGCGACTAGTAAGTTATAGTACTGCATTCCGTTGCTTCCCGTCTCCTTGAAACTGTACGACCTACGGCAGACCCCAAATTCCCCAGCCTAAGATGTGAGCTCTCTGCCATTCAGCTCGCTATTAGCGTATTTCTCCGCACTCCATGCCACAGTGGCGTGCCTGTTCCCTGCAAACAGACTCCTTCTATACGGCATCAGTGTGCAGCCTGCCTGAGGGGGAGGACGAGGAGCAGCAGAGGGGAGGAAGAAGGGAAGGCTGGGAAAACAAAGCTTCTATAGTCGTCTCTCCAGCCGGGCCAGGCCGAGCTGCACTAGCGGGGGCGAGTTATGTAATGTGACTGGCAGGACCCACTTCCCTCTTCAGAGCTGCTGCACACAGTAATCCCCACTGAGGAACAAGCCCTGCTTTGGAGGAAGAGGAAGAGATAGAAGGGGAGCTGCAAGGGAGAGGGAGCCAGTGGAGAAGGTGTGATTACAGAGATTTCAGCCTTTCATCTACACCAAATCGAAAACACAGACAGCTCCCCTCTCAGCTCCTCCTGACAATCAGGGTGATATGAGCACTGACGGCTGGCTATAGCATAGAGAGAGGACACCACTCTCGCACTAACAGCCTGTGTACAACTAAACTTCCCCACATATGGTTACTCATACAACTATTGTCCAATTCCTTGGTAGTGCCCTCTGTTAGTATCGAATCATCTTATCGATGTTCTCTTTGAAATATTCGTTATGACGTAGCACCATTCACACTCTCTATCAGGTTTAAGTTTGTTTACGACAGAAGCCGTCGTGAAAATAGAAAGATCAGGGTATATGCAGGAATCCTGAAGTCACATTTAATACCTTTTAAGACCTTTTTTAAGACCCTTTTCATACATTTTAAGACCTCATCGCCACTTTGAGTTCTAACCGGTTACATTGGCGACACACTTTACCTCACATTATACAGTATTGATTGTCCTTCCTCCTTATCTTCCAACCATTTGGACGCAAACTTGCATTTCCCCATAACGATGTTGTTTAACAACCGGCGTAAACGGACCTTCGCGCGCTATCAAGCAGTGAGCGCGCGATGTCCTGTTCAGATGAGGTCAAATTCAACGGGATGCCATAAATAAACTACACAGAATCACACTACACTCCTACGCAATGATTACATTCAGGCACACTTTGGACAATTGATATACTTATTGAAAACAAGCTACAAAATGTAATACCTTGGAAAATGCCATTTAATACTTTTTAATAGCCTTCATTTTCGCTAAATTTATTTATCAACTTTTAATACTTTTTAAGACCCCGTGGACACCCTGAAGATAAACTCAAAATGTGACGATTATAAACCTTATGCACTTTTTTTCACTCAAAAGATGTATTGGTAATGGATGAGAGAATGGATCAAGAATTAGCTTGAAATCAATAATACAATTTATATCAATCTTATCAATTTCCCTTTGTAGGCCTGACTTCTTAAGTATAGTTTACACATCGCTGCTGAACTATACATTTATAGCATATGTTTATAATAATTCACCCTTAAAACCTTGGTTGGCACACTTGCAGGGTAGATTGGTAACTGGGGGATCAGCAAAGCAGCTGATCAAACAACTATTGTATAGTGTAGTTGCACCTCTTCATCCAGTCATGTTATAGAACCGTAATGCATATTATGCAACCACTTCTGGTCTACAATCTTGTTCAAGCATTTCTGCAGCAGAGCACTGAGGAATGTGAGAATGAATAGGCTTCTAGTCGCCACTAATGTAAACTACATTACTACATTACAGTGTCTCTACATTCACCCAAACCCACATGAAACGTAGATAGGGAGCAGGCAGACATATATGAGGCGGGAGTTTAATGAGGCTGAGAGGAAGTAGCACCGAGACAGGCTGATCACCAGGCACCTCAGTCAGCTCTGCTAACCATGGAGAGCAGGTGGAGGATTTAAAGCAGTTAAAAATAAAAGTCTGATTCTGATTTACTTAGCTGCCTGCCTGGAAACCATGTGACTGGCATCACATGAGGAGAGGGCGGTGGAGAGTGGCAGAGGGGGTGTGTGTGTGTGTGTGTGTGTGTGTGTGTGTGTGTGTGTGTGTGTGTGTGTGTGTGTGTGTGTGTGTGTGTGTGTGTGTGTGTAACAACCATAGGCCCACACACACACACACCACATGTACTCCATTCCTGGCACCATTATAAGCTTTGTGATCAGTTTCCTTGGTTTCCACTGACAGTAAGCAGATATAGGCAGCTCGGAGAGGTAAACAGACGCAGCTCTTTCTGGTGCACAGCCACAGGCACACAGACGAGAGGGGGGGGAGGGAGGGCGGAGAGTCAGAGACAGAGGGAGAAGGATTCATTTTTGCAGAAGATGAAGGGGATGAGTGTTTCAATATCTGAAGTGTTTCAGATATTGCAATGGGCTCAATATAAATATATATTGCGCATTCTGTAGAGCCCTTTATGTAACATTAGTGCTTATATGTAGTGAAGTCGAAAATAAATAATTAAATCAAATCAAATCTTGACTTTGAGAATCTAAATCTATTTGAATAAGGCGGTAATTGCAGATATACTGCCCTAAAACAGTGACCACATTTTATTTCCAAAATGAGGCTTAAATAATGTGTTGCTTCTTCCAATAGTGTGAGGGGCATCGGAGGTTCAGGCACTAAGCACACGGTTGCTCATTCTTTGTAATGATTTGTATTCTATGGTTTTCTTATTCCTAGAAAAAAAACGTCAGTTGATCCCCGTCGCTTGTGTTTGCAATGTTTTTGTGGATCGTAATTTTGCAATACATCTGCCTAAATGGGAAGAATATGTTTTTTTCTTTAGGACTGATGTGCCTCTGCAGTGAATTCAATCCATGATTGGACCCTTATGTAATAGCTAGTGTGTTAGTTATTGAATTGTTCAGACAACAATGTCCTTCATAAAGGTGTGGCTTGTATACAACGCAAGTAGTCTGATTGGTGTTGAACTGTGACATTAAGATAAAAGTGGATGCACTTATAATCTAGGATCTTACATAATCAGGACTTTCGGCTACAATCACATTGACCCAAGGAAGAGGTTTTGTGCGTGCGCAATGCATGTGTGTGAGAGAGAGGGAGGGCTTTTGTTTGACACATGCTAGTTCTGCACTACAGAGGCTGTGACCTACTTTTCATAGTCTCCAACATACACACACACACACAGCCTCTGACAAAGGGACAGGAAAGCAGAGGTTATGCATGCACTAAGCCCCATTCTTAATAAATGCATTCCAGTGGATAAAGCTCAATGCTGCTGTGCATTCAGCCTGCCTGTTGGTACAAGCAACTCCTGCACACACAGCCTCCTGCATGACTGACAATAAAGGGTAGTGCCTGATGCTTGTATGTAAGCACATATAAATACAAGCACAGACAGACTTCTTCAGAAAAAACACCCTGCACTGGTTGTTTGGTTAAACAAGAGGTACTTAATGTCACGTTACTATCATGATGTCATTTACAAGCTAAAGAAACTGCAAACATGCGAGACAAAACACATGTTCTCACGTGTCCCATCGCTGACACAAACATAAACTCCATTAAACAAAGAGTTACGACTTAAGAGGAGCCAATTCACCATATATTGTAAAGTGATGCATGTTCCAAAATGTAAACAGATAATAAAAAGATGCAATTGTGACGTTTGTTCTCCAGTTGATGTGCTCACAAGAGTACCTTCACACAAACATCATACTGTACTGCATATGTATTATAATGCCAGCACAAATCATCCATTTAAGAAACAAGGGCTTCTCTAAGCACTTTACTAATGAAAGCTGCTATAACAACTGAGCATCAGACTGGTGGTTAGAATTTTTTAAAAGACGGGATTCGTCAACATACCGATTCCATGGCTGTGGGAGAATGTCAGTGGGCTAGATCCAACTAGAAAACACCTGCCGTCTGAGTCCACAGAATCCTGAAAAACAAGATGAAAACAAGACAAAGCATTACTTACTGGCACAACACAAGCAGTTTCACATTCCTTACTACGGACAGGTATTGGGGAGGATGCAGAGGGTCATGTTTCTCTTCCCAGGATCTGTACAGCCATAGTTTTCTGCCAAGTGGAGAAAGGCCTATGGAAGAACAGTGTACAGGGGCACTAACATGCATTTGGTCCCTTTTTGACCCGACATTAAAGGTGGCGTATGTAATTCTGGAGAAACCAGCTCGAGTGCGCTAGAATTTGAAAATACACAACCGGAAAAAATCTGCCACTTCCTTACAGAGCCCCTCCTCCAACACACACGAACGCGCACATGACCAATGAGGGCACGAGATAAGTTTGTGCACAGATGGAAGGCTGACAGGCAGGTAGGCCATCCAGTTATTTTAGCCGGGCCGGCTAAAATGATTGGTCGTGCTTTTTACAGCGCTACGGCTTCCACAGATTACATTTTTTTATTTATTTATTGTCAAAGCATTTAATATATGCATTGCTACCGGGATGTTAAGAGCATTCCATGGAATATAACAAAAAGTGTTTCTGAAATAAATTACATACCCCACCTTTAAGCACTACAAACATGGTCTTTACATTTTTTATAAACCAGCTCTGTCATTGTGCTTTAATGTGGTTATGATCACAAACCTATATTTGTTCTGAACTGTATGCACTGATCTCTAAGCTTCAAGTATAGACAAATTATCAGTTTACCATATATACATGGGCTGTTTCTTGGCTTAAGATGTAACCGCAGATAACCCCCGATAGCACTGAAAAAAATGCCAAACAATTTTTGTGTGACAGAGCATAAAAGAACATGACAAATGGTTCCAGCTGTACATTCACCAAATATGTTCAACACCATTTTTTATTAAACCCTAATAAACAGTCTTTACTTTGGGCTGCATGGAAAAACATTAATTAAGCAAGCCAACAAGCTGATTGGTTTTGCCAATACAGATGCTCAAATATGACAGTAAAATTAAAACATCTGGGCCATTTGTGTAGGCAATTTGAATGTTCATTATTTTCACGTCGCACCGTCACAATAGTTACCAAGTCACATTAGTTACCAAGTCACATTACTTTTATTATAATTTTTTCTTACTCGATGTCTCAATGGACTTTTTCCAAACTAATATACACTCAAATACCCACATTTAGGATGCTATTGATAGAGGGTACAGATTTGAAAAGTATGCTCTTTTATCACTCTCAAATTGTATGAAAAACTATTTGTGAGAGTGTAAGTTGTGAGAGGGTAAGTTTCTGGTTAAGGACTGTCGAAGTAGCAGATAGGGTACTGAATACTCCTAAGGTCAAATAACTGATTGAGTTACAAAGCAAGGTTACTGATTATGTAACACTGGGCCCTTGTTGTATACAAATAGGAGACAATGCAGCAACAAACCCCTGAGTGTATTGAGCTTTTTCTGCCCTTTGTATATTTCCATATCTGGTCTGCAATAAGAAGCTAAATAAAAGCAATGTAATGTAATGCAACAACTACATTTGACGTGCCAAAGCCCTGTGTCCAGTCCCTCTCATGGTCCTAACCTCTCTGGCTGGCTGGCTGCCCTTCCCCCAGTCCCCTTCAACTATGAGGACAAGGGTTTATCAGGATTTAGGAGGCAGGACACAAGGGGCGTATTTAACAGAGGCCCAGTGTCGGGCTAAACTGATAACATTCCACTGATTCTGGGTTTCCCCCATTATTTGAAGCCATATTTGTTCCATCCATTGGGTTTTAAAGCATCACAATGGGAGTAAGGACCAACATTCAGTAGAAACTAGCCATAAGCTAAACACCATTTAACAAGACATACTTACAAGAGCCTGGGAAATGCATTTTACACCAACATCTACATTTAGATTAAGGTTTACGTCCTTACTTATTATTACCAAGTGGTAATTGATATCTCTGCTAAAGGACAATATCAAACAGGAACCGTGTGGAGGGTTTTACGGGATAGAGCACTAAGGCTGATAGTACATGCAGGGTGGCAGGTGGGTACGCGGGACAGGATTAAGGCCTCACTGGGATGGCCTAAGTGGAAAGGAGGATGATGGTTGGATGCGTATTTGTCTTTGCTCTGAAGTGGAACCTGTGGGGCTTTCCCAGCGGGAAGCACGGGATTGACGGATTGTAATAATCCAGCCAGGAAGCAGAACACTTCCCTCACAACAGAGTTTTGGATACAGAATACAGACAATCCCCCTTGATAATCACGTACAGAAACGCTAGGAGACACAATTCCAACCAAGGATTATAAACTATGAAGAGCACAGCTACAGCAAGATGTATCATACTGGAAGCACATCTATAAACTCTTTGCAAGTCTTTAATTCTGTCCGAAACCATTCCCAAGCATTAAGACAATCTAGCAGGCAAACCATAGATAAGGAAAAATGACAGCATTTGCGTAAAATGAGAATTTCTACAGACAAATTATTCAAGAAGCCTCTGAAGAAGGTAAACTTTGATATATTTTGTTTATAAAAAAGATAAAGAAGTCGTCAGAAGCTGTGTTTTTTCATTGAATTTACAAAACCTAACAGGGCAATAAACAAGACACTTCAGAAAACACTCGCATGCGGCTTTCACACCAGTTCTTTTCCCTTTCTAGCTCCTAGCGAGAGCTTTTCTGGTTCAGCTCCGGTTTCCCTTTTCTGCTCCCGCTCTGTTCACACCGCCCAGAGCTGCCGCTGCTGCGTCATGACGTCACCGTTTACATCGCTGATTTTCTCCCAACGGAGCTCACAACAACAACAACGGGGGACTGCGTCGGGTCGATGATCGTGTTGCTTTTAATCATACGAAGCCAGATTAAATTAAATAACGACTTCTCCAACCTTATACTTTTCTCCAGAGTGCCGTGGTTCATTGTTTATTAATGTGTTTCAGCGGCATTTACCGACCGCTGCAGTGCTGGCTGCTCTTCCACGGGAGTTTATTCTCCCGTTAGCTCCGGGTTAGCTCACACGGCTCTAAAGTATTCACTGTCTGACTGTCACACAAGCAGCTGGTACATATCCCCAGTTCCCCTTAAGTGAATGTGTGTCAGTCTGAATTGACGCTGTTTGGCATCACAACGCTGTTATGAAAGTTTCTCTGGTATAACATGGGTGATGTTAGCATAGCAACCGAAGCTAAACTGACTACTTGCTAAGCCGTTTTCTACAGGCACTTTTTACGGCGTATTTTTCATTATGATTCTACTTGTGATAGTCGGACATGACAACCTGTGCAGCCCATGTATTGATTCCATCCGATAGCTGCTATAATAACAAACAAAACGTCTGCCTGCTCTCCACAATGATCAATAACAGCGAACGGATGGTCAAAGTAAGGTACAAATAAACAGAATCACACGAAGCCTGGTTAGTGTTGCCTGACTTTATAAAGTGTGTTTTTTTTTATAAGTGTGTGGTTGCCTTCTAGTCACTTTGCTCAGCGCTACTGCTTGTAGGCAGGCATGACGAGACTCTTCAGTCGACCCATGTTCAGGGGAGGTGGGTTTAGTTTCCTGCACGCCTCGACGTAAGAGAGACGTAAACGACGCCGCCTCTTAGCTCCGAAGCTCTTGCTTCTAGACCGACAATTTTTTGGAGCTGGAAGTGAACCGGATTCCGGAGCTAAGAGGCGGCGCCGCTGCGGTGTGAACAGGAAAAAACGGTACTTTTCAGGCTCTAGCTCCGAGCCGGCGCTGAAAACGCGTTGGTGTGAAAGGGGCAACATTGAGCCCATTCCTCAGCCCCAAAGAACCCAGATGCAATGGATAACCTTACTGACAGCCAAGGAGAAGAGATAAACACTGGGTGCTGGTTGAAACGAGATTCCTTTTTAAATGCAAGCGTTTACTGATTTGCCAAAGTATTAATTGCGGGGCTGGCATTTAACGCAACTTTATGAAACCGACAAAACAACACATGCACTTACTGCAAAGGTGAGAAAGAAGTGAAGGGTTTGAATGTCTTCATCAAGCTTTTTGTTTCATTAATTAACATTTACTGCCACTAATACTGTGTTTAAAACAAAAAATGCCTTCCATTATGGACTTTCTAAACTACCCCAGTATCTTAGAACAATATCTGATTGACTTTGCACTAGAAGTAGCCAAGCATTACAGCCATAACTAAAAATGTGTGCCTCCCATGTGTTGTTCTACCATGACAACAGATCATACAAACCACATATTTGCCCAAGCAAGTGGTCCTATTTATTCAAATGATAAAGAACTCATTGACAAAGTTCCAGTTTAGTTCCTTCCATCAGTTTAAAAGTTAGTAAAGTGAACTGTGTTGAAGAAGACATTTCCAACCAACCCAACATGTTGACAGGCTGGAGTTGTTGCACACTGGGTGGCAACGGAAGGCTCCTTAGTAATGGTTGCTTCCTGGCTAATTAGCTTTTACTAAGCAGGAAAGAATCAGAGGGCGACACATGTGGCACACGCACAAACATTTCTACGGGATTAATTTACACAAAACAGAAATGAAATCCTCAATCAGATTAGTCACAAAGATAAAATAATACTAATGTTTTCAATACATTAAGCCATGTCATATTTATGCACACAACAGTGGCGGTGGTGAAGGTCAGAGGAGAAAGGTCAAACTCCTACCTAAAGTTTGGCTTTATTCAACCTGGCGTAGTAAAAAAGTGCTGCCTCCACACTGGTTGGCGCTGAGGCCAAACACTCAGCATTATCATGCATAATTACTCCACATTTCTAGTTCTGCATCACCATGACAACATGCCTGCATATTCAATTTGTCTACATGTTCACTGGACAAGCCCCTGTTATCTAACAACTGAAATATCAGCAGTACGTTTAAGAGCACTTAACTGAGATTAAAACAATAGACCAGAGAGAGACTGCTGGTCCCATGTGCATGACCAGTGATGACATATGACCTTGGTGTGCGTGTGTGTTAAAGAGGGAGACCCCCACTGGGTACTGTGGGATTAAGGAGGAGTCAGGGGCTCTAATGCTGGCTCCAGGACACAGGCATCTTTTGTCCTGCTTCTCTGTCATTTGGCATCTGATTACAACAAACTGGTATCACTGCTGCTTCTATATTGGAAATATGGACCAAATAACACAGAACACACCAGTGTGCTCCTGCAGGGCTACAGAGCACCTCTCCAGTCAGCCCTGTGTCTGGCTGTCCTATCAAAGAACAAATCGGAGCCAGCTGAAAGGCGACCTGCAACAACAGCGCTGACCTCTGTCTGATTTCATAAAGCTTGTCACAGGCCTCATACACATCATGCAGGGAGATTCATTCACGCTCCCACTGCAGTGTTTGCAGCACAGTAGATCCTCTCCAACAAAATCACAGGCTGGCTGAATGTTGTGGAGTTCAGATGCAGGACACAGTAAGTACAGGATTAGAAAAGGTTGGCACAGAATCTGAGCAAGAAAAGACAGAAAAAACATGTAGCGCTGTTTTGGATTGATGAAATAAATCATGTTTATTTGGCTAGACTTCAGTAATATTACATGAGCTTAAAGCTGTGTCGTTTGCTGTCCGATCAATAGCAATGTGGTAAAGCAAGTAAGGTCACATCGACAGAAATGAGTCTAAGTGTGTTTGAAAAAGCTTTAGCCGTGTGAAATAAATGCAGCCCCCTTATCGATTTGAATAGGGACACAGTGAGGGAGCCAATACAGCGGTTGCAGCAGGGAAACGCAGGGCCATCCTAAATAAAAACATAACTCCACTTTAGGTAGAACTTCATCAGACGTGACTCGCTAAGTGCTGCCCTGGCCAATCAAATATGTGCAGGGGCAGATTACTTTGTAACATTAACTTTTAATACTACCGTTTTCATTCGATTGTGACGCTACATAAAATGATTGCAGCAGTGAATATTCCTGATCAGTAAAATCCTTCCTCGTAATATTTGTATCAACTGCAGTGAAAAACTCTCTTTGGCTCTCTGATACAAACTGGTTCCCACCAGTTTCTGAAACAACACCCTGCCATCGACATTAGCGTCTTACATTATTTTAACGCAGGTTTGTTATCAGTCTAATTGGTCACTAGGTCCTTACAAAGACCAGTGAGCATTGAAATGTGATTTTGTATTTTACTGAATAAAAGAAAACGGAATAATAACAGTGTTTTTCTTCCATAGGCAACATAGCAACGCCTGTCATTCATCCTACTGTGTTAGCCTGATAAAGGGTATATGGTATGCTGTCTGTCACTGGAGAGCTCACGGTGTACGTGCTGTGATGTCGACGATGAACCCACCTATATAAAGTCTAAACAAAATAAACAAAGGGAAGCAACAGCAGCTCAATACAAGCGCCTGGGCGCCTCAGTATGTCATAGCATCAGGTATCGGAGCTTATTGTAATATCTTCACTAATTAGATTCGGTCATCTGCCCTTCCATGCTCAAACACTGGAGAGGAAATCTGACACTGAAGGGTGTGGGGAGACAGCTGGGGGGAGGGGGAGATGGGCCAGGGGGAGGAGAGGGAAAAAGAGATGCACACCACACCTCTCCTCTTCAAAAACATCTACATTATTGATAAAGCCTGACTTCTGCAGGGAGGGACCACAGCACACTGATCCTCCATAGCTCCAGCGTGAGCAACGCAGACAGCACCTTGGCAGCTCCTCTGAATCCGCCGATCTTAAGAGCAAATACTCTAGTGCGAGATTAAGCATCAGCAGCACACAGGGCGACGGCAATGAGACGTAATGAAAGCAAATGCAGAAAGCTGGAAGAGAAGGGGTGAAAGAGGGAGCAGTTAGGAAAAAGGTGTCTATATTAAAAAAAAAAGATTAAATGGTGAGTCTGTCACAAGCTGGGATGGGTGGGTACCAGCAGAACAACAAACCAGCTAAATAAAAGGCTGATATTAAATGAAGGGCTGCAATGAGAAGGCAGCAGTACCCGTGACACACTTAGCGACAGCGCTTGTTTGTTCGGCAAAGCCATGCCGCGGCAGGCTCGGCTCACTCGCTCAGCTCCCCTCGCTACAAATCTTCTGCTGTTGTCAAGGTAACAAGCTCTCTGGACTAAAAAAAAAAAAATCACATTCAAAAGATGTTTTTTCAAATGCTGGCCTCAACCTGAAACTTGCATGTGTTCTCGATATACAGCCTGTGCCTGTTAAACATTCCCAGCACATAACATTAAGAGTGTTTTCTCTGATGTGCCTGGAATGGAAATGAAAGATAGCAATAACAATAGTGGTTGGAACAATCATAGTAATGCTTCATAACCATTAATCAATTTTAAATTCAATTAATCCATGGCCTCATCAAATAGACAAAAGCTCAACCAAAAGCTGCCTCTGTTCTAAATACAATCCTGGCTTAATGGGTGAAACGTTAATGGAATTGTGTCCAGTTTATGATCACAAGGAATAATATATACAAATACAAGTTATAAATCGAAAAGCATGCATGCTGTTCTCATATATAATGACTACAACCTTGGCTGGGTAAAAAATGTTAGCAACCTAGAAATATGTGTAATGTGTTATGGGTTAAGGGCTAAGTCTGTTACGTTTTGACAAAGTCCAATTTAAAGATTATACACTGAAATGTTTCCACTCGCTGAACAAGTAATACAATGGTGCTCCACCATTATTCAAGTGTTGCACTAACAATATAGTTGCCAAATATATTGCTAAATGCATATCATACAGCTTTAGAACACAGTACACATAGGATCATGGTACTATACTTTGAATGGATATCACCACCAGTGTTGGAAGTAATGTAACGCAAGTAACAAAGTAATGTAACGCATTACTAATGAAATGTGGGTAATATACTACCCGTTACAATTCTCAGTAACGCAGTTACAACTAATTTTAACCCGAAATTAAATGGTGTTTTGTTTTTTAAGAATTCACTAACATCGCGAGACATTCCGACACCAGAGAAAAATTGTGCTGGTAGATTAGTAAGCATGGTGTTTACGTAATCAGTCAGGCTGATCTTGATGAGCCTGAAGGGTGTTCTTTTCCCCATAATGACCAAGTCGCTGCACATTATCCCGCTTACTACATGGCCAGATACTAAACAAACTAAGGAATCAACTCCCAATATTAATTGAAATGATTTTATTGACTTAAAATGATCGTATTTCTTCCGCTAAGAAAAATAAAAACTCCGTTCCACGGCGCACCAACGGCTGGAACTGCGACAACAACTTTACGGCAGCACTTTCCAACTCTGTTCACAGTTTCTAATCCACTGTCACTACCCGATCTGCATCCCTGCCCGATCTGCATTGCGCATGTGCGAGATGGTCCGCCATATTGGACAACTCCGTACGGCAACCCAGTTAAGTACATTGTCAGAATAAGTGAGAAATGGACTTAACTTCTGTTAGGCAGCTATCATACTGAATAAATATTTACTGTGAATGCATGCAAAAATGTATGGCATTAATAATGTATATCTAATTACATTAACTGTGAATGTCTTTCATTTTATTTAAAATTAAATAAAATTACATAAAATATTTTACATAAAAAAGTTGATTCAAGAACAAATCTCTGTTATTAGATCAGTAATCACCTTCAGACATGTATTCTCTCAAATGGTTGTAAAATACAAAAGTCTTCATTCTGTCAGATGCAATGCAAATCGTGCATCCGTTTAAGTTTAAAACTCGCGCATGCGCAATGCATATTGGTCAGCCGTCTAGACGTCAAGTGTCCTATTTGGGTTGCCGTACGGAGTTGTCCAATATGGCGGACCATCTCGCACATGCGCAATGCAGATCGGACAGGGATGCAGATCGGGTAGTGACATCCACTAACAAGTCCTTAAACACTGCAGAGCCCATACCGTGTTCCTGTTAGTGTTTACTTCTTGTCTGTCTTCTTCTGTTCATTTATCTGACGTCCAGCGCTCCGTCTTTTACCCTCTTTTACTTTCTCTTTCTTGATCCTCCTTAGCAACGGAATTGACCAATCAGAATCGAGTATTCAACTAAGCCTTGTAATAAAAGTTGTTAGTAGCCTTAAGGGCCTACACAGTTGCTGCACTAAACTACATGTTAGCATTTAAAATACCTAGCCATTATTTTGCAGTTATTTTGGTGAAAGTAACTCAAAAGTCATATAAAATTAGTGTAACTCATTACATTTCAAAGACAGTAATATTGTAATGTAACTTATTACTTAAAAAAGACAGTAATAAGTAGGGATGGGTATCGTTAGGATTTTATCGATACCGGTATTTTTCGATACTTTTCAATAATTTGAGATGTGAAGATGTGATGTGAAGATTAAACAGTCATTTTATTGTAATTTATTTTTATTTATTATTTAATGTAACTTTTTCAATGTCATACCAAGCAGGTATGAGTGTGTTTGACAGTGTGTCTCTGGAAGGGGGGCGGTAATTAGGGGCAGTTCATAAATCCATGTAAACATGACCATTATTCAGTTAAAACGAGACGCTGCGTGCGCACCTCCTAAACCGGAAGCTCCGGTCGGCTAACCATTATATTGCGTTTATTATTTATAATTGTAATGATGGATTATCAGTAATCATTTTAAAGTTACACAGAGACATTGGATTAACTGTTTTTATGCCCTTAAACACAACTTTTGATCACAAAACAGCAAAGGTAAGACATAACTATCATCATGGCTACGTAAAGTGAAGATGTTTTCTTGCTCTTTCCTGGCTGCTAGTTCAGTGAGTTTTGGTCGTACAGTGATGAGACTTGCACCAATGGAATCAGCTTTCATGTGATGTGTTGTTTGTGCAGATAAAATTACGTAGAAAAGATTGCTTTTGCCAGTTATGTGCTAAAGTAGCCATTAGCCCTGTTAGCCCTGTTAGCCCGTTTTGCTAAGTGTTGATTTAGACTCTTGGTGTTGGACTTCTGTTCCGTAGCTCAAATGGTTAATATCGTCTGTTAGCTGAGTTTTTCCCCATTAAAGGTAGGGTATGTAAGTTTGAGAAACCGACTCGAGATACACTTTTTGTTATATTCCATGAAATGCTCTTAACATCCCGATAGCAATGAATATCTTAAGTGCTTTGACAAAAAATCCATAAAAAAATGTCATCTGTGGAAGCCGAAGTACTGTAAAAAGCACGACCAATCATTTTAGCCAGGCCGGCTAAAATAACTGGATGGCCTACCTGCCTGTCAGCCTTCCATCTGTGCACAAACTTATCTCGTGCCCTCATTGGTCATGTGCGCGTTCGTGTGTGTTGGAGGAGGGGTTCTCCGGTCGTGTATTTTCAAATTCTAGCGATCTCGAGCCGGTTTCTCAAACTTACATACCCTACCTTTAAGTGGGTATGCATCATTAATAGGTTGTTAAATGTTAAGAAGCCTTGAGACACTGTTTCTAGCAAGATGTTGCGTCTGCCCCTATGGTCTTCCCCCCGGGAGTCTCACAATAATAAGAGCGCTGTTAGGAGAGATGACGAGTGGCATTCACAGTGGCCAATCAGTGGTACTCAAGCCGGATACGTCACACGGGATGAAGGTTCCCAACCAACCAGAATTGTTTAAACTAAGGAAGTAGCGTAATTCATATACCGATAGCAGCACCGTTTGTCCAGCGGCTTAACGGTATACCAATACCGTCCAATCAGGTACCGGTACTGACTTAGTACCGGTTCTCGATACCCATCCCTAGTAATAAGTAATATGTAATTTATTACATTTTGGAAGTAACTTGCCCAACACTGATCACCACCATAGCTAGAATTTCAGTGAGATAGAAAACTATTTTATCTGATACAATTTGTCTAATACATATGTAATAAAAACAATTGCAGGAGCAGACTAAAAGCAGCCAAATAATTTATTCTTTAACAAAATATGTATCTTTCAGGAAATATAACATGCTGTCTTCTTAAAGATGTAGCTTACAGGACCACGCATTGATCAGTTTGTTGATCATTCAACCCTTTATTGTTTTTGTCTATAATTGAGGTGTTTATTTATATGTACTGTTTCTATTCTGATCTTTAAATTCTTATGATTATATACATTGAGTGTAAGCCGGTAGCCCCTTGCAGCAGTGTTGTTATAGCAACAAGGGCCAGAACTGCTGCATAGACAAAACATGAGAAAGCAGAGGGGCCAAACAGGGAGCATGGCTGTGGATGTATGATGTAATTAATGTCGACGAGTGAGCACATTCTGATGTTAGGACGAATCAGATCTGGATTTGCCACATCACAACAGCAGCCAATCATTAAAACGCACCAGTTCCACCACTTACCAAAACCGTATATAGTATTTTAGTGTTTTAGAGATGACTATAAAAAACACATATCCACATTCGGACAACTACTCACACTTATCATTTTTGCACTTATACTCTAGTTGTTGATATAATGAAGACAAAACTACCAAACTGGTTTTCTTAGTGAGGGGTGTTGATGTCACATATGCCTGTTTCACACACCGAACTTGCCACACTGCTGGCTTCGAACATACTGTATTTGTTAGATCCAAAATACACTTGCCTGTAGGATGCACGTCAAAACAGCCTGTCCTATTATTTTCTAAATAAACCTGTCGACGGGCGTGGGTTGGACTTGCTGCCCTTCAACAGAATTTGCCACTATCCTATTTTAAAGCATGGACACTGGTTGATGCTGCAGAATAGCAGCAGCTCTTTTTCGCTCCCTGCATTGGCACATCCCAGCTACTCTGCTGATTTCTTCTCTCCACAGCTGTAACGGAAAATGATAAACCAGGCTAGAAAAGCATTCTTACTTCTACAGAAAGATGCCCTTTATTGAACTCCATGAGAAGTCAAAGCACTGTTAGCTTTGGTCCATGATAATATATTTCCAGGTAAGCACACATTCAGTCTTTTTTCTCTCCACATTTTTCTGTTATGTGTACACTACAGGAAAGGGGTGAAAAGGTTCGCAAAAAAAAGTTCTAGTTCCATATCTTTTTGGTGTGAACGCAAAATCCCAGGAACTATCGGAACTATTCCTGGGAAAAGTACTCCGGTGTGAAAGCGCCTAGCATGGTACGTTTTGCTTCACATCGACTATAAGATAAAACTGTAATATGGAACCTTTGAAATATGAATTCAATTGTACACGTAGAAAGCCATGAGTCAAAGCACAGCGCACGGAGCGGTCCATCCATCAGCGGCAGAAACAGCAGAAGCTCCGGTAAGGATTCTTAATGTGTCGAAAAAGCAGCGAACACACACACACACACACACTGAACGTTTAGTTTTCGTTTCTATTATTCATATCTGAATAGAACAACCCAATAAATACTATACAGCAAACGGAAAATCCGACAAATATGCGCGCCGGCAAAAATACTTCCACACATCAGTGTTTCCCACAGAATTTGATTCTATTTGTGGGGGCACCCCGGCAAGAAAAGCCAAAGGCCCCTTAACCTATTCGGGTGGTCCACGCATCCACCCCCCCCTCAAATAAGATAATATGCGAGTTCATGGCTACTGTAGACAACGTTCTTGTTGCGTTGTTAATGAGTGAAACACACCGGAGTTGAGGATCTGTGGGGTTTATTCTCCCAAAAATATAATTTAGGCATTTAGCGCCTTATTCCAAAGCGACTTACAATGACCAATTACAGGGACATTCTCCCTGGAGTAACCGAGGGCTAAGTGCCTTACTCAAGGGCACACTAGTAGTGGTGTTCCAGGCAGGATTTGAACTCGCAACCTTCCGATCATCAGCCCACCTCACTATCCACCACCAAAGAAAAAAAAAAGAATTATAAAAAAAAAAAAAAAAAGAATAATATTATATATATATATATTTTTTTTTATGAGATCCATTTGTGGCGGACGATATTTAATTGTGGCGGCCCGCCACAAATAAATCAATGTATGGGAAACACTGCACATTACGCACTCATCATGAAATGAAAGCTTGAATTTATCATCTGAGGTCAGAATTACTATATAATATAGGTATATACATGTTGATACAAGGCTAGGCTGCTGCCTGACTCAATGCTGCCGTTTTCCTCTGATTACAAGAAAAGAACACGCGTTGTAGGGGATAATTAAGCTCTGTGTTTTGCAATGAAGCCGGCATTCAGGAAGCTGTGCTCGGATGGCGTAGATATGGAGGCGACTTTTTTCCTGGGGAGTTTGCATGTCACCTTGTCGGGCTAGTTCTCTCTAAACGCTCAGAAAGATCCACACTTTCCTTTCTTACAATATTAACGTAATTACCACGCACAGCTCTGAATGAAGTGTAAGAGGTTTTCCGGCTACCGCGTCAAAGCACACGCCGCGCATACTGTAGATGGAGTTTTTCTTTCTTCGACTAATAGACTGATGAGAAATTAGACAAAGACTTATTTCGCCGACTAACGTTTAGTCGACTAATTGGGGGCGGCCCTATTGTACACAGTGCTAAAGACAACCACATCATTTGGTCTTGCTGTACCAAAGTAACACTGCCCAGATAAGATACAAGATTCTTTAGCGTGTTTTTCTCAAATGGACTTGTTTCTTGATTACAATGGCTTTCATCACTTGTACAGCTGTTTCGGGCTAGTCTCACTTAGCTAGTTCACAGCAATCAATATTTTCTGCATGTCTTCCTTAATGGCCCTGTGCATCCAATTAAAAAAACAACAGGATAACAGAAACTCGTACCAATGCAGGAACCTGATCTGCAGTGTCTAGTAGAGTGTATAATATATATATATATATATATATATATATATATATATATAAATCTTTCTATAAGGTTTTGACTATGTTAACATTTGGAACCCAACAATCAGCAATACGTTTTTTGCTAATGCGTGTGAGTGTGTGTGTCTGGCACTTTCGCAGCACTCACTCTATCTTCAGAGGCAAAAACCAGGCAAGCTGTGGAGCATTGTAAAACACACTTAATTAAAACTAATCAAACACACCTTGGTTAGGCCTTTCTACAATCACCAACTGGTTTGGTCAAAATAAACACTTTATTCACAGAGTTAGACACAAAAATGATCCTGCTCTACAGCTAATTTCTCTTGCTGCTGGCAGCAGTCTACTGAGCAGCACTCTCACTCGCTCTTTGGAGGCAGACTGGCAGAAAAGAAAAGCACCCAAAAAATAAACCCGTCAATGTACTTCCAAATGTCGGCAAAAAGCCAAATCACTGTATTGTATGGTATATTTGGGTTGCAGTGTTTTTAAGCATTGCCTTATACAGTTACTGAAGGCCAGGCAGCCTATTCACTCGCTCTGTGATTTGATTTGAAGAAGGTTTGCTTTGTCATTCAGCCTCACACTCAACCTGAGCATTTCCACAGTTCTTCCATTTGTCATTTTCAGTTGCCATGGTTGCAGTGAAAGACAGATCCCTCTGAATATTGGAAATGGAGGAGTAGCAACACATGGTACATTATCGACATGAACACCCGCACATGCTCTAACACCACAGAACACGTCGACTGACTGAATGCCTGCGGCCATCCGTTCACCCACACATTTCTCAGCCAGTGAAAAAGTAGCCATTAAATAAATATCTCCGGTTGGCACAGATTATCTCACACATATTAAATCACGTATTCAGCTGTAAAACCATCACTCCAGTTCCACACAGGGATGTGAAACTTTCTATCAATGCAAAATGTGTCTTCCTTAGAATACAATATGCGTGTTTACAATGCGGATCTAGCACAACCATAAAGATCACACAGTATGGCTGCAAGTGAAATTGTGTGCATCATGCATGATACCGCTGTCACCTTGACAAGGAGTCATTTCAGACCTTCCTTGTATTCTGCCAGAATTGACTGTCAGTGTCCCTCTTCTCACTTTGGACATGCTTGAGCCACACTAAAACACTCCTCTGAGATTTCTCCTTTCGGCTTTATTGAAGATCTGTCTGAACACCAGAGCATGGTGTGCATGAATAAAAGCAGTGGGAAACTACTGCAAAGCACACAGAGTGGGGAAATGGCAGCTGCAGTCTGTGGTTATGCAAGTATACTTTAAATCACGGCACTCGAGTTGTCATTGACAATCAACAAGCCACATAACTATCTATCTGAAGCAGAGGACACTTGATCTACTACTATTAACACCAATTGCCATTACGGGCAGCATCAGTAAAATCACCCAAGCACTATTATTGTGTATGTTATTATTTACTCACATTGGGGCAAAGGGCTTTGATCTCCCAGATGAAAAGTCAGGGACAACTCTGTGTGCACACTATAGGGCAGAAAATACAGGATAGTGGCCATTCAATACAAAAGCCTAGTATATCATTTAAAGACATCAAATTCAATTCTCACAAGGATATGAGAACAGCAGTGCTAGTATTATGACACAAGATGCAGATGGCTTGTGAGTCGTTTAAATGCACACTCTGCAGAACCCTGCTTTCTCCCTCACGTGATTCAAAAACCTCTCCACACTTTTGCTTTCTAGTTGAATCTAGGGACATTTTGTGTATTTATAAAAAACTAAATCAGAGAAATAAATGTGCGCAGTAAAAAGGTCCTAGTGCTCTCAGCATTAAATAAACAAGATGCATGTACTTTTTACTGGACCATTTTTGAAACAGAAGAACATCTACTCAGGAGACAGACAATTAACTGAAATCGCAAATTTGCCAGACTCATAAATATCAGTTGTGTGAAATGTAATGTAAAGTAACATGATAAGTATCTTGCTGCCCTTAACATTATCTCAATATCTCATTATCGGCTACACAAAATATATCACATCTGTTCTCCATTTTTGCCACCTTAAGGCATCATAATCTACAAGCAGAGAAAAGCAGCATGCTTAATATGCATATTTACATCTGGGACGACAAAAAAGGAGATGGCAACTAAACTATCCCACAATCCTCTGCAGCAATTTGAGAGAGAAAAATACCAAGGCCGTCGTTGTGTGCGCAGTTTACTATGATTTCTGTCAAAGGAGGAAACAAGGCAAACTGTTAAGTCCAACGCCCTTAGCTTCCTGCAAGCAGTGCTTCCTGAGGAACCAGAGCTACTGCATAGAGGTGGAGGAGACTGTCAGAGAGTGAGGGGAGACGAGCATGTGAGGATGCAGTATGCAAGCGTACTGCTGTGCTTCGAGATGGGAAGAAAATTAGAGAAAGTGGAAGTAGAGGTGGAGATAGAGCTGAGGTGCTGAGGGTGAAAAGAGAGGACGAGGGGAGAATAGAGCCAAGTGTGTGAGAGAGCAGCATAACAGCGCACCACAGGGCCGAGTTCAGCAGACCATTGGATCTGTCCAACAATCACACAGAGTGATATGATTACATTCAACAGGAATGTTGCACGTACAATGAGTGTTTGTGCAAAGCAGCTATAGAGTGTGGTGATGTGTTTGTATGTGCATCATAACAGCATTTGCTTTAATCACTGGAGAAAATCTGAAAAAAAAATTATCTTTTAGTTTAAATATATCCTTTTTTATTTTTAGGCTGATGGACCAAAAAACCAATTTTTCCATCAACCAACGACTCCAAATTTAGCCCTTTTTTACTTAATAATTAAATCTGTAAAACATCCATAATAGAACAGCTGTAGCTTTAAATAGTTTTTCATTCTGAACCTTTCTGCAAGGGAACGTTTCTTTCACAAAAGCTCAACGGTCTTGCCACATGGCCGAAAAATGTAAACCTTGGACAACTATTGTGGTATGAACCAAAACATAACCTCTGACAAATATAAGTTAAAGAAATGCTTATGGTAAAATACATGAATATTTGCAGCATACATTAATGGTGGGGCTCTAATATCCAACATTTGACAGGAAAACCAAAAGGCAATTTTAATGCAGGAGGCCATTCAATTACACCAATACCACCTGTCTTCCAGGTGGGGTTTTCCGACACCATAGACCATTAATGTAAAGCTACAATCCACATTAAACTTTTTCTACATTTATCCTAGCGTCCATACTTACTCAGCGATTTCCAGGCCCTTAAACAATTAGAAAAAGCTTCTGAACCCTGGGGTTATGCTTAAGTCTGGATTGGAAGGAACATGGGCCTTCAAAAACAACGATGAAACAACCACTTTTCTTTCTTGATTGGGTCTAATCAGTCGCCTTAGCTTTCCCTGATTTGTCACGCCCCTATCATGTGACACAAAGAAATGACATCAGCCTTGATTACTGCGTGACTTCAAGTGGGTAATTTAACAAGGATAACAAATTACAGGCATTGCCAACCTTCTTATATGCTAGCAGCTGTCGTCCAGGTAAACTCTGTATTTAATAATCATTCTTAACTATTATTCAACTGATTTGAGAATGTGTGCCAAAAAGATAGAAGCAGATCCTAAATATCAAACAGGACCTTTTATTATACAGGCACGATGATACTCCGTAACTAAGCAACCAACCACTGGGTAGAGGATATGCTTCCTGTTTACACCGGCACGCCATGTGAATGCTAATGTGATATGTGTTTTCATGCTTTTTTAAATAAAAGATCATCATTTCTGAAATTACCAGTGTTTAGAGAAATAGTTTCTTTTAAAGAGCTGTTCCAAAACAAAAACATAGCCGTGTGGATGTAGCCAAAAACTAATCGGGCCTTGAGCTTACACTGCTAACACAAGTTTATTAACCAGTAGGAATTTCTTCTCACAAGCTCCGTATATCAATGTGTTAACCTGTTCCACTCTGAGCCTGTTTTTCAGGTCTCAGGCTCGAAAATGACATTCCCAGAACAAATGACCATATCTTCCCTTCTAAAAGGGTTAAATTAATAATCTTTTCTCAAAGTAATGATAAACCTGTGAGTTGGATGTAGAAGTGTCAGAATCAATATAAATGTTTTTTATTTTAAAGAAAATTCAGATTTTACATAGTAAAAAACTGTAAATTATAGTGTCCGTCCAAAAATTATTTTTTACAGATAGTGAAAACTACCCTTGGATGATGGGTTAGTAGACTAAAAGCTTTAGGAATCCAAAGTACAACATATAATAAGTACCCTGTATCAAGATTGATGCAAAACAAGTGACATTTGACCTTTTTAGAGAGATTTAGCCAAAAACTGGGCCATCTGGGGTCATTTGGGTGGATTTGACCTATCTCTGGCCCCCCTTGCTCGATCTGGTTGGTTGACATACCCTTGTGACCGTTAGAGCCAATAGAATCGAAGGAGGAGACTCACATAGACACACATTATAAAGAAAAAATGTTGCCGCTTCGCGTGTGGAAAGCGAAACTAAACTGGAGGAATGTCTCCTTCTGGAGTTTGGAAACTAAAACGCAGTTGTATTGCTTATGGATTATCAGAAATAATTTCAAAGAAGGCACAGACACATAGGATGAACCTATGGATTAACTGCAGCATCGTTTTTTTATCGTTTTAATGCCATTGAAGACCACTTTTGACCAAGGTGAGCCATATTTACATGTTTAGCTTCTTGGCTCCACATGTGATGATGTACGCTTTCGTTGATAGCGTCGCGAATGTTTATCACTGAGTGTTGAGGTGGGCACCGTTAGATTCAGTGTCTCCAGGACACCAAAAAATAGTGTTTGGTTGTGCATCTAGGATAAGTAATAAGGGAGTTCTGAGTGAGTTTATGTGCCTTTGTCGGTCCCGTTTTTTCGATCGAGGCTAATTCAGAGGCTGAGTGCTAGCATTGTGGGTTTTTTTTGAAAAAAAAAATTAAAAAGATCAGTTAGCTGAGTTTCTTCCCGTTACATGGATATAACACATTCATAGTTTTATTCAATATTAAGATTCCTTAGACGTTGTTTCCTGCAAATGACGCGTTTATCCGCCCGGTACCGGGGGGAAGGCGTGAAACAGGTTAAAGACACTTTAGAATGTATTACTACAACATTTTTATGTAAAGCAATTTCAAGATTAAAAAACCTACATTTAAAGCTAGGAACTGAATATTTCTGTTTATATGAAAGGACTAGCAGTAACAACAGGTTTACATAATGTGTAGCACCTGCACTAAGGCGCCGTTTACACGAGGAGAAAACTGCTTGTATCTGCATAGTTTCGCGTGCGTATATAGCCCTATTATTTACACGAGGCCGATAGAAACTGACCCCACAAACGATAACGGGTCCCAAGGTGGATAGATTTGCAAACGAAACGCTCTGGGGGGTCAACCGAGTCTGTGTAATCACCTCTATACGAATATTTCCTGAAAAAATAGCGATAGCCCCAACTCTCCTGCTCACTGCTGTAGCAACTATCAAAAATAGCTGTGTTAATTAAACGCAC
This sequence comes from Trematomus bernacchii, assembly GCF_902827165.1. Lineage (NCBI taxonomy): Eukaryota > Metazoa > Chordata > Actinopteri > Perciformes > Nototheniidae > Trematomus > Trematomus bernacchii. The sequence continues at coordinate 11,122,249 of NW_022987973.1, forward strand.
AAGGGGTTCTTGAATGAAATAATATTATAAAAGGCAAACCAGAATTGTTAATGCGCAATATACTCCTTAAACAAAATAAACAGAGTCAGATTTCATGCATTGATCCATTATATTGACAAAGGTGCGATCTCACCCGGTGTTTGTAGAGAATATCTCTCTTTCTGAGCAGGTCCTCTCCACAGAGACGTGCTTCTTGGTCGGTCGATGCAATATCCACAGATTCGGTTTATTTCAGTTAACTTCCCCGTTGCATTTATCCATATGCTGAGGAAATTACTATATCCCGCTGAATACCAGCAATCGCCACACACTTCCTCCTGTCAGTAGCTACTGCTAGTGCTACTGCTACTGACCATGCTACAGATATTAGTGCAAAATCTACAGCTCCTCTACCACAACCATCAGCAACAAGTGGACATGGAGAATTACATGAACTACATGTTGCTAAATCCACCGCGGGGCTTAAACAGAAGGGTAGCCATGGCAACATTGCAGCGGGGCTGCTCGGGCTGCTCTTCTTCGCGGCTTTTGGTGTATTTTGGCGGAAGTTACAGCGCCACTTACAGTCCCGGCATATGTACTACAGCGTTTCCAGCGGCCTCGTTTGAACAGACACGTTAAATGAAACGAATGCATGTGAACGGAAGACTTTTTTGAATACGCATACTGTGCATAAACGCAAACGTTCCCGTGTGAGCGGGGCCTAAAACATGCATAAACATCGCTATGATCTTTGAAGGGCTAAACTTTTTCTAAGAAAACAGTAAATTCAAACAGGATATGCAGTGATTGTGAGAACTGGCTTTGCATAAGTAATGAGGAGGAATAAAACACTGTCCTACATCCACACCAGAGATTACACTGCTGGCTGCTGTTTCTATAAAAAGAATCACTGCAGGGAGTATGAGTGACACAGGCACACACACAACCACACACACACACACACACACACACACACACACACGCATAAAAAAAACAGATGGGCACAAAAACAAGTCGATGTATTTATAGGAAAGAAGGTTCTAGTATAAAAGAGGACTTTAAAGATCAGAGCCTGGTTAACTCTAGTCGACCAGTCAAAGATCTGTGACTATTCCTGGCCTTGGCAGACAAACGCAGTGAAATGCTGGAAAGATTATTGGTAGCTCTAGGACAGCCTAAAATGTCTTCTATATTTCCTGTTCTCCTATTTTCTACTTCTCTTTTAGACTGCTTCCTTTCTGGGCAAAACAAATAACTAGGTGAAGTGGTTTCACAGTGTGCAACACAGACATACAATGTGGATCTACCAGCTTTAACACAAAGGCCAAACACATAGCGGCCTGTAGCTTTAAGAAGTGCCACATATTCAGGAGGGAAAGTCCCTGAGCAGGCTGACTGAGGATGATGTGATTTTCCACTCCCTGCTGACTGCTCTGGTTAAACACAGCTACTTCCTACCCGGCACAGAGAAAAGACAAGACCTTTTATTTTCACCTTATCTGACTTGACAACATTGTTTTGAATATGATTTAGGACTGCAACTTATGATTAGTTTTACTTTGTTTATTCTGTTGACTATTTTTTAGATGTCAATGTTGCATTTCACAATTTTTTACAAGACACAGCAATGTAGAAAGTAAGTGTGTGAGCTAAAATTGGAAACACCACATGTGTTGTCATTCCGCTTCTTGTATCAAAGAGAAAGTAAAGTGATGATCACACTTTCAAAATCATATGTTTGGTCTGTCAGAAGACTTTATGAGCATGAAAGAGTGATTCTATTGTAGGTCACTATGCAGCAGCTTAGAAATTATTGTTGCTGACAGTAACCTTAGCTGTAAACGTAGCATTGCAGTGTGTGTAGAGTGTTTTTGTTGGTGAATAAATGTTAACAACTCCTAAAAGCCCAAGCAAGGTTCATATTTCCTTTTAGCAACAGACGGATCAAAGTAAAGGGGGTGAGCCCAAAGCCAGCAACAACTACAACGGCTTACAGTCACACTTAAGGTGGGCTGACCTTTAAGGTGGACCAGCTATTCTCACTGTAGCACGCTGCTCCTCACCACCGGAGATCCAGAGCTTTCCTTGTAAAAACTCTGCACGCTGACGTTTGCCAACATAAAAACAAAGATATACATACTGGCACTGAAATAAAAAATAAGCAATATAATGGATCCAAAGGTGAGTCGTCGTTTCCTAACACCGAAACGAAAAAAGTAGGAAAAAATGTAATCATTATTCTATTGGTTTTTCAATCTGGAAATACTAAAAGGAAAACTTTCTAAAAGCACAGACCTCCCTTGCGATACCTTTTTTACCATCCCATAAGTGCGTTCAGAATCCATGAGGTGGAGGAATAATTGCCGACACTCAAAGTTACTGTTAAAGGGGCAGCATAACCTTTATTTTTCTCCCATCCTGTTATGTGCTGTTTACACGAGAGCGCAAACGGTTGTATCCGCTACTTTTCTCTTCCGCAAACGCGGAAACGGACCCCGCAAACGATAACGGGTCCCAAGGTGGATAGATCTGCAAACGGAACGCTCTGGGGGGCCAAATGGCTCCGTGTGTACGCCCTATACGATCATTTCCTGATAACGATGAAGCCATAGCCCCACCTCTGCTGCTCACTGCTGTAGCATGGTCAGTAGCTACTGGCTACTGCTACTGACCATGCTACAGATGTTAGTGCAAAATCTACAGCTCCTCTACCACAACCATCAGCAACAAGTGGACATGGAGAATTACATGAACAGTTGAACTACATGTTGCTAAATCCACCGCGGGGCATAAACAGAAGGGCAAACATTGGCAACCATGCTCGGGGGTCTTCTTCGCTGCTTTTGGTGTATTTTGTGGCGAAAGTACAGCGCCACTTACAGGCCCGGCATATGTACTACAGCGTCTCCATCGCTTTCGAGCGGTCTCGTGCGGAAGTACAGCGCCACTTACAGGCCCGGCATATGTACTACAGCGTCTCCATCGCTTTCGAGCGGTCTCGTGCGGAAGTACAGCGCCACTTACAGGCCCGGCATATGTACTACAGCGTCTCCAGCGCTCCCGAGCGGTGTCATGTGAACGGAATACTTTTTTGATATCGTATTCGGTTAGTTTGCGTTTCGTATGCGTTTGCGTGTAAATGGGGTCTCAACCCCTCTGGGTCGTCTCTTTTGTTATCTAATGTTCGGGATTTGAACACGCAGTCCTGTAGTTCGAGTACTTAAAGTGTCACTAGGAGCTACATCAAAACAGAAGTCAGATAATAACGATATGTCCTCCAATGTAACAACCTCTAGTTGGTAACTTGCCTGACATTGTATTGGTGCTTAGGTCAGCAGGCAAGATGATTATTTGGTGTATGTAAAATGTATCAAAAGCCAAAATATTGAATAGCTGTATTTAATACTATGACACAGTATTTGATCATTATGGCATGTTCTCATGGAGACATTCTTGTATCCTTTATCTCAATGATCACAAATAAAACAGTAAAGTCATGCTATTCATTTCAGTTTTAACAGGATTTCTGTCCAGAATCTAAATAAATAAGCCATGACAAAAACAATCACAAAAGTAATTAAACTGTCTGGAAGCTATTAACCATAAAATATGACGAATATAAAGTACAAAAAGGCGCATCAGAAATAGGTGTAACAGTAAAGCGCAGTTAAAACAGACAGTGGGATGAATCACAGCCTCTTTATAGCCACCGGCTGTAAAGAAAGAAAAGAGCTGAGTGGGGAAAATGCATGTACTGGTCAGAAAGGGTGCTTAGATCCTTTGTGTCGAGTAAACTGCCCCACAGTATGCGGGGGGCGGGGGGGGCAAAGTATGGCTGCGTGTATTGGTGAGCAGGGGCATGGGCCCCGACTGACGGACCTCATCTCTTTGGTATTTAGATACGGGTGGGATGTATTCACATCCCACCCGCACAGGCGCAGAGGCCCATCTCCCCACAGTCCTCCCCTCCCCCTTCCTGTTGTTGCATTTCAATGTAAATGGCTGGATGAATGGCTGCAGCTGGCCCATCAAAAGGCCGGCCCTGCTGAAGGACCTTGGGGATTGAGATTCAGCCAGGCCACACCACCTCTAACCTCCCCCACCCAACACTTCGTCCTAACACCCAACCCCCTATCTCATCCTAAGGTTTATGCCCAACATGAAAGAAAGATAAAAGCTAAAAGTTGTTTGCCTCTTGGAACAACACTTAGCAATTATTGTTATGGCAATAAATCCTAGACCATTTTTTATCTGTATTATTATGTTGCATTGTTGGAGAAGCCTGAGAAGCCTGTGACCTAAGATTTTCAACGACATAATTACTCTGTAGCTATGTTAGTTTGACAATAAAGAACCTTGAACCTTGAACCTTGAGGGTGACAAAGGTTGGTTTGACTGGACACAACATCCTGCTCCATCTCAGTGAAACAAAAAGCATAAAAATGCTTTCACTTTTAGGAGGAAAAGATGCAAAGCCAAGTGTCTCCGGGCAGGTAAGGCTGTCTCGTCTTTTTTCCTGCGTGTCAGCAACAGTCTGAACAGACCAGAACAGCCGAGCCCAGAGGGACACATCACACAGACGGTCTCTGCCACCCGCTCCAAGACCTGGCCGACTAACCTCAGAACATTACCAAAGCTATGTATGGATAATACATCATCCCATGCAGCCTTCTGCTCAGCAGCAAATCCAATCAAAACAAAAACGTTTGTGTAAAGAGTACATGTATATGTATATAAATGTCATGTTCTTAAATGTTATATGTGAGGGACTACGGATGGAAACTAGCTCAAAGCTAAAATCCGGCATGTTTACGTTTTTAAAGCATTATTTGTTTTTAATGTTCATCAATGTGCACTGTCCCTCGTCAAATAAACGATTAAATGAAAAAAAAATAACCCTTAATTCATGCCTGCCTAGAAGACTGAGGCCCACAGCCATTTGTCTAATAGCTTACCTACTCAGGTAAGTCTAGTGTGAACTACACGCACAAAGGGAAAGGTTATTATTATATCCAAGACGTTGTTCTATATCACTGTTCTCTAAGATAAACCATTGAGCAACTAATCTGATATTGCAATAGTTGCAAGTCTATGAAAAGTATGTTGATCAAAGTATAAAACTACTGGAATGATGTGAATAAGGTTACAAATTATATCAGCCATTAGTAAATTAACAGGGAGACAACCTTGCACCTATAACGGCTAAACTTCTTTAGGATGTTTCCGAATAAAACTAAGGCAACAACCACACTATTACATATCTGTTTTAAAACTTTTGCTATGTTTATGTCTAGCCTCCAAACACATCCAGCGTTTTCTAACACCTATAAAGAGATGATTGAAAATGCGGCTGACCCTCCTTTAGTTAAAAGATTCTGTTGTAGTCTTGACTGCCGTAGACATCTGAAAAACGATGTTACCCTATTCCCTTCCTTATTGGGTCTTACAAGTCATCACATGTTGTTCCCTGACTTGTCACAGTCCTATTACGTGACACGTTTCCCGAAGAAAGCAATAGACATCAGCCTTGACTAGCAGTGGTTAAAGTAACAAAACCGGTTGCAGGCCTTGCTGACTTTGTTGTTTAAGATGGCAACAGTTACACAGTTCAATTTAGCATTTTATAATGCTCATACTGCCTACATCCACAAACAAGATATTTTTGAGCGATAGCAACAATTTGCGTGTCAGCCCTACATTAAGTGGCATGTATAAGCATGCCCACTGTACGTAATTGGTCAAACAAACAACCTTTTACATAAATGTATAACAACTACATTTATTAGTGGTTCTTAACATAATCTTATCATGTGGTTTTGAATACTTATATCAATATGGCAACCAAGCCAAGTTGTTGGTTAGCCGATGTTATAATGTATTTTTGCTAGAAATGCCAAAATATCAATCTACGGGAGTTTACTTCTGTGTGACGTTTTTAAAATGTTTTGTATATTTAAAATTCGTATCAAGCATATCACTATGTTTCAAATAAAAAACAAGAGCACAACATTTTATTTTTCTGAGCTTTGATCAGAGATCAGAAGTCAAGTCCGTTAAAACCACTTTTCTGGAGGAACAGCAGCATGCCAGAATAGAGATCGTGTCCCTTTGATGTGCAAGAGACTCAGGGAAGAGAAAATATTATCAAGAGCAGAGCAGTGGAAGGTTAGGAAGTAAGCACAACCTATCACGAGTTAAAGATGCTATCAACCACCAGGACCTCCTAAACCCCAAAATGAGGCTCCACAGTCCCTGAGGGAAACCGCAGGATTGGGGCCCGCCATTTTGTTCCATTTTACTTGGAGGGTAGAGGAGGGGGCAAAGGCTGAATTTCAAAGGGCTTCAGATGCCATTCGAGTCTCCGCAGAGATTGTGCTGGTAGAATAGCAGCTATAAAAGATTTACACAACTCAAACAGGGAGGATGAGAAGGGAATGAGGGAGAAACAGAGACAGAGAGAGAAAAAGAAAGGCAGAGACAGACAAAGAGAGGCAAGAAACAGGAGCAGCCATGCTTGTTTACCTAAAAGGACCACTCTCTCAGCACAAGAGGGGGGAGGGGAGAGCCTGCCCGGACAGAGGGCAGGCAGAGTGGGTGCTGGAATTGCAGCAATAGCCTTCTTCCCCCTCTTACAACTAGCTGTATAATTCTTCAAAATGAATCTCAAGAAGATGGTTTCTCAGCCCATCAAGGGAGATATTGCTAAATGTACTGCACACTGTCAGCATCTTATCATTATTATCACGTGTTTTAAGTGGGCAGAAAAAGATCCACCATTTGCACCCTTAACAATCCCTAATTTATATCGAAACGTTTTTGTGGAACTGAATGCCTACTACTTTCTGATCAAATGCTGTTTCCACAACATTGTATGGCGCAGCTATCTCTACTAAACTTGGTCTTTTTTTGTTTCCAATTGACGAAAGTGGAGAATAGTAAATGTAACTTTTATTTGTACAACCTTAAATCGAGCAAATGGAAGATGCAGACCAATGGTGGTCAGAGAAAAGCAATCCAAAGTGGTCATGTACATCCAAACAATCCACCCAAAAACCATAAAGATCCGCACTCTGTAGTTACCTTAAGTGTATTTTAGTGGCCCATCCACAAATTACTTTTTGACCAGCCATGACCTTTCTTCAGTCCGACCCACAACACAAATATGTTGTAGTCAGAGAAGAAAGGTTTAAGCAAACGTTATGTTGAAGATGTTCAGCTGAGAATCCCGCAGTGACAACATGTAGAGAAAACATTTTCTCAATGGATGGTCCATAAAATGCCAGAAAATGTTGACAAATGCCCATCGTAGTTACTAAAACCCCATGGTTCTTTAAATGTCTTGATTTCTAGGGCTGTCGCCAGTTAGTCGACTAAACTGGAAAGCCCCTCAGACTTCATTCAGAGCTGTGCCTGGTCATTAAGTTAATCTTATCAGGCAAGTGCAGGGTCTCCCACACATAGACTTTACTTGGGCGTCCGCCAAAGTATATTTTGCATGCCCGCGAGCACGACGCTATCTGCGATCGATTAACTACCCCTCCTGTACCTGTTCGCTCTGCTATCGCGTGAAGGATCTGCTTCCCCCCCCCCGTTCTCGGCTACCACCACAAGTAGATTTCAGATCTGAGGGAAACACTGCAAGTGTGAATCTTTCTGAGCCTGTAAACCCCCACAGGGGGACATGCAAACTCTGCAGGTGAAAAGTTGCCTCCATATCCACAGCCGGCCGAGTGCACATCATAACAAAACACGGAGGTTATCCCCTACAACGCGTGCGCCTTTCTCATAATCGGAGGAAAACAGCAGCAGTGAGTCAGGCCTATAATATATCATTTCTGACCTCAGAAAACGTTAAATTGATGAGGGCGTAATACGGAGGTTTTTCCCCCCCGATTCGCATATTTTCGGTGTTTCCTTTTGCTGTGTTTTTATTGGTTTGTCATATTCAGATAAGAATGAGAGAATAAATTAACTAAATGTTCAGTGTGTGTCTTCACTGCTTGTTCCAACACACATTAAAAATCCTTACCGGAGCCTCTGCTGTTTATTTTATATTTTGTGAAGCACAACTTACAATGATTTTATAATAACGTTCTTTCTTATAATAATAATAATAATCATAAACGTGTGGCGATAGTCAACTAATCGCCAGAACTGACGACTATTGGTCGACTACTAACATCTTTAGTTGAGGGCAGCTCTATTGATTTCTCAACAAAAGCATGCAACATGCAGGAAATTGGTGTGCAGTTTGACTAATGTGGTATTCTTGTGGATTTAGTAAGCCTTGCTGTTAAAACAGGGTATATGCAGGAATACTGAAGTCAAATTTAATACATTTTAAGACCTTTTTTAAGACCCTTTCCATACATTTTAAGACCTCATCGCCACTTCGAATTCCAACCGGTTACATTGGCGACACTTTACCTCACATTTACTATACAGTTTTGATTGTAAGATAGCACAACTAAACAGCTTGTGATAACTCCTTATCATAATTCAGATAGAACAAAGCACAAGAGAATGAATTGTGTGACCAACCCAATTCAAGGTTTATTAGAAAAAGAAACCATTAGAAAGTAGTATTTGATTTAGGCATTGTTCCCAAGAGATGCATACTTGCATTTCCCCATAACGATGTTGTTTAACAACCGGCGTAAACGGGCCTTCGCGCGCTATCAAGCAGCAGTCAGTCAGTGAGCGTGCGATGTCCTGTTCAGATGACATCAAATCCAATGGGATGCCATAAATAAAACTACACAAAATCACACTACACACCTACGCAATGATTACATTCAGGCAAACTTTAGAATACTACCTTTTTGGACAATTTATATACTTATTGAAAACAAGCTACAACATTTAATACCTTGGAAAATGCCGTTTAATACTTTTTAATAGCCTTAATTTTCGCTAAATTGATTTATCAATTTTTAATACTTTTTAAGACCCCGCAGACACCCTGTAAAAAGTTAATATGCAGAGTCATATTTAGAAGAATGATATCTGCTTAGCAACTACTGCAGTGGTCTCTGCACATTTTTTAAAAACTGCCTTCTCTAGCACATCATCCCTGACATGCATAACATATATTCATACTTTCATGCCATTTGTACTCAAACTCTGGTCTTTGGGTCTATGAAATTTGACTGTCAAGCCACCCAATCACCACAATCATGAGCATATTGTGCTTAAGCTTTCACTTTTGTTAAGTTTTTTTTAAAGAGGCAGGGACTCAGTTGTGTTTGTCTACAAATCAACCTGTCTTTCACAAAAATATATTGTGATCTACTAAAGAATGAGATGGCAAGCTAACATATTAAGATGGAGGAAGAACATGGCAACCAGGCTTGTTTAACAACAGCACTTTGTTAGTTAATGTTCTGCATCCGGTCAAAACGACTATTAATGGAGCTTGAGACACAAGGGCAACTGTTAGGCAATGGAAGATAAGACAAATAGAATTGTTGCCTGTTTTTCTATGAGGCCTGCACAAAACATATAACCCCAAGCTACAATCACAGCTCATGAGCTTTCTGACCCAAGCACAACTCCATTTCCTGTTGCAAGCAGATGGCAAGGTTTAATTCTCTCTCATAGGACTTTTGGAACCGGGGCAAAATCTAGCGATCGCTAATGGGAACCTGGTGGTACGCAAAGTTCAGGAAGGCCAAATAGCATGGCACTGGTCCTTACTCATGACGAGATATATTTTGACTGAAATATCCCTGGTATGTATATATATTATAATTATTCTGCATTAACGGCAAATATCAGCATTAAATGTCATTCATTTTGATTAAGGTGACCACACAACACTGTCCTCCATACTGTCTTGGAATGGCTACTTATGAGTAAAAAACAAATAGGTTAAAATATATGCACATACCCATTATATAAACAGAACTGTGAAAAATGTGTTAACAGCATATAGTACAAGACCATAAAAGTAATGTATTGACACACCATGTGTTAAAGACAAACTTTAGTTTAAATGAGATTGTCATTCCATGTGTGGGTTATCCCACATTCACAATGTAAACACATGGGTGATATATGGTAATGTTTTACAGATCCTGTTTCTCAAAATAACTCTGCTAAATCTTGTTTGTTTTTAAATCCCACACATCCTAATCTCTTTGTATAACAGAATTGGGCATGTGATACCATTCGAGGCTTTAACTATAGCACAGAGAAATAGGACCTACGCGAGCTCAAGGGAGACAGAGATATGCATCACTGCCTCTGCAGTGTAGTCAACATGAACGCCCCAACAAGCTAAAACACTCTCAGTATCTTGGTGGAAAACACCACCAGCGGCACTGCAGTGTTTTCCACAGCATTGGTACTGCACCAAAGTCAAGAGCTTCTCCTCCATATTCCAGTTCAGCTCAAATCCACCTCTTGTTGTGCCCCTCCTTTATATGACATTTAACACAGAAAACACAGGCACTCCACTGAACTAACTTGGGTAATTGTGACAGGTATCCATCCACGCAGTTCACTGTTAGTCTAACTATACAGGCACTTGCTGATAAATACAGATAGCCTGTCTGGGAATTTCGAAGCACTGTTCTTTAAATAGTCCTACAAAGCACACACATGTTCTTTGTGGGTTTAGTTCAAATAACCTAACCTATGCTTACCTTATAGACAGGCCACACATCCATTTTACTTTAGTGCTGGAACAGACCAGCAAATGGACAAGACATAGAGCTCATGAGTGGAATTTATGACGCTGGGCACACTTAACTGGAAAAGCAGGTAGGCTAGTATTGCTCGAGATCAATCGCCAAATAACTAGTGCAACTGTGACAAGCAACAATATGTAAACATCTCGGTGTTATATCACACTCTTCTGACAATGCAATGATAATTAGTGTCAATGGTATTACACGTGTTCCAAGGGGCTAATACTGAAAGTAACCAACACATTTGAGCCAAACATTACTGTAAAACTTACTTAAGATGGACAGTGTAAGTTAATAAATGTTTGCTTCCAAGAAAAGCCTAAAAAAACACATGCTAGTCTATTAGTATCCATGTATACATATTGTATCAATGTATGCACCACTAGTTGCTTGGTCAACACATTATAATCTTGTCCTAAAATGTAAACACTTAAAATGCCAGGCCTATCACATATGGCGACGTATTTAAAACAAGCGAGAACGTGTAGAAACAACTGAACAACTAACGTTACACCAAACTGAAAAACACACTTTTTAAACGACAATATCAGCACAACACAGCTACGCATACCCATAGAAAGCCTGCATTCAAAGAGAGCAGCACACTACAAACGTATGTCTATTTTCAGTCAACACAGAGTTATATAAATATATACGTAACATGTAGCACATAATAAATGTTAACAGTCCTAAGTAAATGAAGAAATTGCAAGTTGACCTTTGACGCACAAACATCAAGCAGAGTTTACCATGGGGGCAGCAAGTCAGTTTGTTGTTGTTAACGCGTGAGCTATGCAGGAACATCAAAATGAGACTTACCTCTGACTGAATTTCCACGGATTCAAATAGATTTTGAATCTTAATTGTTTAGTCAACGCCGCGATGTTTTCGCCCGATGCTGGATGGTCCCATTTGTCGCCGTCGGTTTAGTAAAGACTGGCCCGGAGACATCCGCATAAACTCACGACAACCATCGCAGCTCGAAAGCAGCTCACTGGAATCGAGGCTAGCGATAGCTTGATAACCATGTAGACAAACAAACAGACGTCCAACGAAAAAAAACGAAAATATCCACGAAAAGTCGTTTACAGCGTAGCTATTTCGTCGTCACCGCATACTACGAACCTTTAACACTCCACTCGTGCTCTGGTAGTCTTGCTTGGGTGAACGTAAACCATCAAAAGATCATGTTTTGTTTCGATTTAATCCTCTCCGCCAACCCATTCGAGCGGTTTTCAAGCGGCCTTTGACTTCACTGTATGGACGCTAGGGACAGAAACGCTGTGTGAATGAAACGAGCGATCTGATTGGCCACGGCGCAGTGGGCGGATCCCGTTTCCGCACTAGATGAAACTGACGCCATTTTGGCTCTACTTAGCATCCTGCTCTCGCTTCAAAACAACACAAGCAGGGCTCCAACGTGGCTGACCGCAGTCTGAGTCCACAGTTTCACACGAAAGAGCCCACACTCCATTATATAGTTGGAGACCAAGAGAAGGAAATGGAGTACAGAGCCATTTGGATGCACTCGTTTTCCACATTTCTAGGAACCTTGAACTGTGTTTTTCTCGATATGTGGTTTGTGTGTAATTAGATTTTTCACAGGCTTTCTCATATGCAAATGTTGGTACGCTTTTTAAGCATTTTGAAGCTGCAAACTAAGGCCCTCGCTCAAACAATACATTTCACAACAGTATCACTGTGATCAGTAGCCTATTTATTTTCGACATTGATGAACTGTAAAGGGGCAAGGGCCGAGTGACAAGTAACTTTACTCAAGGACTTTTAAGTACAATTTTGACTTTACTTGAGTATTAATAATGGTAATAATTATATTACGTAGGCCTATTACATTTTATTTATTTTACACTTTAAGTGAGCCTGCCTTTTTATATACAAAATAAGTGATATGGTGTAGTGCTAAACTACCCAGTTGTAAGCATCTAGCATTTTGTCCACATTGACGAATTTCAACATCGGAATAACCTAACATAATACATTTAGGATTTGAATATGCCGGTTGTATTGTTACTTTTTAGTATGTGATCTGAGTAATTATTCCGCCAAGGAATAGAAAGTATGTTTTGTTTTCAGATGTGGGTCAGACCCTGGTCTTTAACACGGCGTGCGGGTCAGAGTGGAGAACAGATGGCAAGAAAGCGGGGCGTGCTGGTGAACAAACATGACGCACCCATGGTCGAAATGAAACGCGAGGTAATGAAACAAAGGCTCCCATTGGCTCAAGGAAAAGTTCCATATTCTTATTGGTTTATGTAACATGTCATTTAAAATTACCTGTACACGTCGCTTCTTACGACATTGCTTTATCTCTCAAATAAAGACTCCACCAGCTGATTTCACATGAGAAAATCTATGTCTGAGGTGTTTTTCTTTAATATAAAACAGCAGATAATTGACCCTACTTGGCACTTGTTCCATGATCTCAAACTATGTGACCACTTGGATACGTTTCATTTCACAACTGACAGCATTTAGCAATGTGTGTATATGTATTATTTTAGCTAAAGAATGCTGAATCCAGAATTTACTAAATTGACTAATAGCGCCCTCTGCTGGAATATTGCTGTAGTGTCTACATACGTTTAGTACTTCATGGACTACCTGTTTTTAAAGGTTTCAGAGAATATTCTGAACTGAACATACAATAATTTGATGGGGAGAAATACAATTGTAATCACTAATCGCATTTCCTTCTATTTTCTTGACAGATAATAAAAAGGATATTTCTGTTTTGTTTGTTTTTATATTTATTTATTTTAGTTTACTCTCTTTTAAATATATATTTGGTATAGTTGTATAAAATATGTGTCCCACATCATTGTATGTTTGTGTTTTATGTGTATGTATGTGCTTGTGTGATTTGAAGAAGGGAGTTGTTACATTACATTTTTGGTCTGCTATGTTTTATGCGTGTTTTACTTTCTTAATAACATTAGACACGGATATCATTATCCAATAAAACATGGCATACAACACGAGACAAACCCTGGACCCAAGGTGGCTCTATATTGTGTACTAAATGCATAAACTCAAACTAAATAGGTAATATATCTTGGTTGCGTAGTCAGTATGCGTCCGCTTGTGGGGTATACATGCAGATTTAACATCGCTACATTGCACACAGTCAATATTATCTTGAAAAAAGTGGGTATAATTTTAAAACGGTAGAAATGTAGGTACAGTTAACCAACTAACTGAAATCTTACGTGAGACTGGAGTTGCACAAGCTCTGCGTAAAGGTCTGCGCAGCGGGAAGGTCCTTGAAGAACAACAAGAAAGGTTGGAGTTTAAAGTTCGAGGCAAACATTTTTGGAAAGGCTATAGTTATTAAAAATTCAGCACATATTAAACATAATCCTTACACAATTGGTACTTAGGTACAGCAAAAATAATCTCATTAACAGTAAATACATGTTTTTTATTTATTTATTTTCCGTGCACAGGAAGTCCGGAAAGGATGGTTGCAGTGTTGATATGGAGCTGACATCTTTGCTCGGCTGCACGGTTGGATAACCTAGCAAGCTAGCGCTAAACGGATTTAACAGAGGGTAAACAAATGTGTTGACTCACAAATTGAGCTTTATAGAAAACAAGAGGCTATGGCATTGAAATTGTTCAGATAATAAACAACTTCCAGGGATAAAAGACAGTATGTCGGCGTTGCTGTTGCTGTTGCAGCATCGTAGTGGTGTTTGTAGAAAATACAGTACAGGGTTATTGTGGACACTGTCAAGGCGAAACTCTCACCTACTATCACACAAGCCTTCATCCAGCAATAGTGTTCAAAATGTGCTGCTCAGGTGTGCTAATGTCAGAAAGGTACTTCTTTCAAAATCGAATCGGACACTTACAAGTGAACCACAGAAACTCATTCAGGTAAGTCAATATCACTTCTCAATATTTTTGCTTGTGTAACTGGTTGATGTGAATACAATGTGGAGAGACAGACCAATACGCTCATCAGATGTGATCGGAACAGGTAGCCCTTATTGAGAACCTTCACCTTGAATGTTCACTATGGAGAGAAATTAATACGATTCTGCATTCTTTGGCAGAATTTGGTGTTACCTTGGTTGGTGATTGGCTAATGGTTACAAGCCAAAAAAATCGTTATGACATCATAAAGTGGCCAAAATCTGATCAGCCCATTTTCAGACAGGTTTTTATATAAATGGATCAGGACAAAAAGTGAGCGAATCTTTTTTCCTGAAACTTTCAGAATCTCTTTACACAGAGGGGACACATTGTTTATGTATAAAAGACATGAAAAAGGGGATTTTGCATAATAGGTGACCTTTAATGAACTGAGAGTAATCTTTCTACTGTGCAAGTCTTTTAATTTCAATTTAGATTCATGTATGTTGCTTCTCCTCTGTTGTAATTTCAATGTATTGTGAAGAGGTTTTAATGTATGTGCAAAGTACATCTTTTAAACTTTCTCTATGGCCTTTTTGTTCTGATCATTTGGCACTTCATTGTTCCTACTACAGAGCCTCCTCCACAGACCCTTGGGTCCTGGCATGGTGGGACTTAGCAAAGAGTTAATCAGAAACAACCTGCTGAGGAACCCTGTTGGTTTGGTAAATCTATTAGGTAAACAATGAGTTTTGTGATTATGATATCATATTATTTTACCTTTTTTTCTTATAGCTATTGATGATGGAAAACATTTTGATTTCAGGGTCTATAAACTTCTTTAGTACATCTCAATCTAAACAAGAGAAAAATAAAGGCAGTGGACCAAAGGGAAAAACTCCAGTGGAAGATGAAGGTAAGTGATAAATGGCTATTACTGACACATGGCTGTTTAATAATTGAACATCATCTGTCTGTGATCTTTGAATCTGTCTTTAAACCTTTCAGAGGAGAAAAAGCGCAGAGACCAGGAACGCCAGATGTACAGGGACCGGCTGCGGACCCTCTTCATCATTGCGCTCGTCATGAGCTTGCTGAACTCCATCAATACCAGCGGTGGTAACATCTCTTGGAACGACTTTGTCCATGAGATGTTGGCCAAAGGAGAGGTGTCCCGTGTGCAGGTCTCTCCTGAGAGTGACATTGTAGAAATCTACCTTCATCCCGGAGCAGTTATTTTCGGAAAGCAGAGGCTAGCACTCATGTACAGAATGCAGGTTGCCAACATTGACAAATTTGAGGAGAAGCTGAGAGCTGCTGAAGAAGAGCTGAATATTGACGCTAAGGATAGGATACAGGTGTCCTACAAACGCACCGGATTCTTCCGCAAGTAAGAACATGACCTTTCTCACAATTTTTTGTGTTATAAATTGAGCAGTTCCATCTTTATCTATGCCATCTACAAACACAGTACAACTAGTTTCATAAAGAGCCAATAGGTTCTGACATTACAGTATGTGTCGTTACCAACTGTAATGTCTTCATAAGGTATTTCTAGTTTAACAGTAAACTGCTCAAATTTGCACGAAACTCACATTTAAAAAAAAAATCTTAAATAAGTAATCTTCTGTTTTTTCATCTCTCTTCTTTACAGTGCAGTCTATGCTCTAGGGATGGCTGCTATTGGCGTAGCTATTCTCTGGTATATCTTCCGACTAGCTGGCATTGGGGGCAGAGAAGGTGGCTTCAGTGCTTTTGTGAGTGAAACTAATGCTAGTGTACATATGGGGTTCTTTTTTGGTTCCACTGATTTTTGATTTTTTTTAACAAGTGTATTCATTTCATGTCACATTCGACTTAACAGAATCAACTGAAGATGGCCAAGTTCACCATTGTGGACGGCAAGTCAGGTAAAGGTGTGAGCTTCAAGGATGTGGCGGGGATGCACGAGGCTAAGATGGAAGTAAAGGAATTTGTCGACTACCTCAAGGTAACACACCCACAGTCATATACTTTGGTTTTACATTGTACTTTTACCATGTTTTTTAATGTTAGGCAGAAAATCACATATCAAACTTTGTTAGAATATCTACTACTTAAAGTGAGTTTTTTCACAAATAACTACAACAACTTTCATTTTAACTTACCACATTGGATTTGTCAGAATCCAGAACGATACCTTGTACTGGGAGCCAAGGTTCCCAAGGGTGCCTTGCTGCTGGGGCCCCCAGGTTGTGGAAAGACCCTCCTGGCCAAGGCTGTAGCCACCGAGGCCCAGGTCCCCTTTCTGGCTATGGCAGGCTCTGAGTTTGTGGAGGTCATTGGAGGTTTGTAAAGTCAGCATCAGCAAACATTATGGCATGGAGCAGGTCAACATAAAAATAATGCTGATATTCAATACAACAGTAGATAATGATAGTTATGATAATACTGTGATATAGATTAAATGTCTGTTCCTGTGTTTCAATGCAGGGTCATTCTGTAATGACACTTCTCTTGATGTGTTTAAGGATTGCCATCACATGACTAATGATTTGTTGTAGGTTTAAATATCCTCTCCAGAATTGTGTCAGTGATATCCAATTATTGGTAAAAAATGTGATTTAATTTGAGGGATCACTCCTCAGTATTTGTGTCAGAAGGTAATAGCTTGAACCAAATTAGATGCTATCGGTTTCTCCTCAGTTTTGAGTTTATAATTTTATGTTTGTCTGTAGGCCTGGGTGCTGCTAGGGTGAGGAGTCTGTTCAAGGAGGCTCGAGGCCGAGCGCCATGCATCGTCTACATCGATGAGATCGATGCTGTGGGAAAGAAGCGCTCCACCAACACGTCGGGTTTCTCCAATACTGAAGAGGAGCAGACTCTCAACCAGCTGCTGGTAGAGATGGATGGTGTGTATAAAACCTGGGATTTCAGAGAAGATTGTTGTCAACAGACGTGGACTTTTCTTACAGAACAATGGAACATTTCTTCCTTTTCTTTCAGGAATGGGAACAACAGACCACGTCATTGTCCTTGCTTCCACCAACAGAGCAGATGTCTTGGACAATGCTCTCATGAGACCCGGCAGACTGGACAGGCACATCTTTATAGATCTGCCCACACTGCAGGTAGTCTTAAGAATATACCTTATCAGTTTGAACATAAACACATTTCATGTTGTCACTATTTTAAAGTAAAGCATGACACCTTTTGGAGCTGCTTCCTGGTATGCTGTTAAGCTATCTCACATTATCAAGCAAACAAACATATGGACAGATAAACCGTGGTAATTGTGTAGGAGGTTAAGATCAGACTTTGTCAGTTAAATCTAATTTGTTACATATTTATTGTCATTTCTCAGGAGAGGAGGGAGGTCTTTGAGCAACATCTTAAGATCTTGAAGCTGACCCAGCCCCCGGAAACCTACTCTCTGCGTCTAGCTGAGCTCACCCCAGGCTTCAGTGGTAAACACATATTTACTGTTTTGTTTTTGTGTAAATCATAAATATCTGTGACCCTAACAAAGTAATGACCAGTCTCTATGAATAAAGCATGTGATCAACAAACATGAACCGTCACAACAAAACACTGGTGATGTTTACTGAACTGTCATTCCCATAATGGTGATCATATTGTTGTTTCCTACTCACTTTGTCTCTACAGGCGCAGACATTGCTAACATCTGTAACGAAGCCGCCCTGCATGCTGCCAGGGAAGGGCACAAGTCCATCGATACCTTTAACTTTGAGTATGCAGTGGAGAGAGTAATAGCAGGTACAATGATGCAAACACTGAATTATGGAAATACTTTAAAATAAATGTCACCTGCCACCTTTGGCTAAATCTGACAGTGTGTGTTTTCAGGGAGTGTAAAGAGGAATAAGATCCTGTCTAAAGAGGAGCAGAGGATTGTTGCCTTCCATGAGTCTGGACATGCTTTAGTGGGATGGCTTCTTGAGCACACAGAGGCAGTCATGAAGGTAATGCACGTCTGCTCCCTGATTTAGTGAAGACTTTTTGGGCCCTTTTCAAAATGTGAATTAATTGATGGCTTTATCTTTATAAACTGTGGAGCTTAAAGATTCTAAATTCAGGAGGAGCACTCTGGATCCAATTCTCTACCAAAGCTGTGTGTCTACAAATGTTTTACGTAGCCCAAATCTCTTGTAAATCAGTCATTGCCACACTTTATTAACACAAGTGGTTCTGAGAAATAAATTGATGTGTATTATCTCAAGGTTGAGAGGATGACTCTGGGCATCGTTTAGGATTTGTGGACTTAAAGTTCAGCACTAATTAACAATGTAGATTGTTATAGTTTGACTGGGAAAATGCAGGATTCTCCATCATTTCAGTTTTTCAACAACTCTCTGTTGAAATGACTATTTTTTATTTTATTTTATTTTTTAGGTGTCCATTGCTCCGCGTACTAATGCCGCCCTGGGATTCGCCCAGATCTTACCTCGTGACCAGTACCTGTTCACAAAGGAGCAGCTGTTTGAGCGGATGTGCATGGCTCTGGGAGGACGAGCTGCTGAGGCCATCAGCTTTAACAAAGTTACAACAGGTACTCTCCATCTATTGTATATCCACTGTGATCACAGCTTGCCACGACAATTAACACTCAATTCTGATTAGAAATTGTGGCCAAGTATCCAAAAGTAAACTGCTAAACATCCAAATATAAAGACTGTCCTATACTGTGCACTAACAGTGATTTAATTACCCTCGCTTTGTCCCCAGGAGCTCAGGATGACTTGCGTAAGGTGACCCGTGTGGCCTACTCTATGGTGAAGCAGTACGGCATGTGTGACAGCATTGGCCAGGTCTCATTCCCCGAGACAGAGCAGCAAAACGGCGTCGGACGCAGACCCTTCAGCCAGGGCCTGCAGCAGCAGATGGATCATGTGGGTTATACAATTTGATTATATCTCCGTTAGCCCACATTAGCACACACTCATACCCCTTTCACACCAAGGCTTTTCCCCTTCTAGCTCCGTGCTAGAGCTTTTCTGGTTCAGAACCGGTTCTTCGGTTTAGCGCCGGCTCTTTTCACACCGCTCAGAGCCCGACTGGTGCTGCCGCTGCTGCGTCATGACGTCACAGTTTACGTCGCTGAGTTTCTCCCAACGGAGCTCACCTTACAACAACAACGGGCCGGGGACTGCGTCGGGTCGATGATCGTGTTGCTTTTAATCATACGAAGCCAGATTAAACTAAATAACGACTTCTCCAACCTTATACTTTTCTCCAGAGTGCCGTGGTTCATTGTTTATTAATGTGTTTCAGCGGCATTTACCGACCGCTGCAGTGCTGACTGCTCTTCCACGGGAGTTTATTCTCCCGTTAGCTCCGGGTTAGCTCACACGGCTCTAAAGTATTCACTGTCTGACTGTCACACAAGCAGCTGGTACATATCCCCAGTTCCCCTTAAGTGAATGTGTGTCAGTCTGAATTGACGCTGTTTGGCATCACAACGCTGTTATGAAAGTTTCTCTGGTATGGTATAACATGGGTGATGTTAGCATAGCAACCGAAGCTAAACTGACTACTTGCTAAGCCGTTTTCTACAGGCACTTTTTACCGGCGTATTTTTCATTATGATTCTACTTGTGATAGTCGGACATGACAACCTGTGCAGCCCATGTATTGATTCCATCCGATAGCTGCTATAATAACAAACAAAACGTCTGCCTGCTCTCCACAATGATCAATAACAGCGAACGGATGGTCAAAGTAAGGTACAAATAAACAGAATCACACGAAGCCTGGTTAGTGTTGCCTGACTTTATAAAGCGTGTTTTTTTTTTTTACAAGTGTGTGGTTGCGTTCTAGTCACTTTGCTCAGCACTACTGCTGGTTACAACTTTGATTTGCCGTACTCGCCTTAACTGTTATCTCAGGTTAATCTCGCCCCCCTCCGACGTAAGCGTGACGTATGCGGTTCTTGCTTCTAGACGGACAACTTTTTGGTGCTCGAAACGAACCGGATTCCGGAGCTTAGAGGCTGCGGTGTGAACAGTAGGGAGTTCAAGTGGGGCCATCAGTTGTTTTGAAATAGGACTGCTTCTCATCTCCCTGTTCATTTTCCAAGGACAAAGTGAATGTTGCTCCATGCCATTATTTAATAAATCCATTTAACACCACTTGTTCTTCACAGGAGGCTAAGATGTTGATAGCGCGTGCTTACAGGCACACCGAGAAGATCCTACTGGACAACAGAGACAAGCTGGCACTGGTCAGTTTATCCCTTCTTTGATCATAAATGTTATTTCGATTGTAGCTTTTTTTATACCACTGAGCCTCGCCTGTATTACCTTTTGGTTTGTTTTAAGTTCTAAACTTGTTGGGGTTTTTCGTTCCAGTTGGCCAACGCGCTGATAGATCGAGAGGTGGTGAACTACGAGGACATTGAGGCGTTGCTGGGGCCACACCCCCATGGGCCCAAGAAGCTGATTGCCCCACAGAACTGGTTGCAGGCCGAGAGGGACAAACAAGACACGGGAGAGGACCAACCTCCCCCACCTCCCCGTAAAGACAGAGACGAGGACGCAAATCCACAGATGGCCTGATATTAAAGTGAATGTATCAGAATTGTTCAAATGCTGCATTTTGTGGGGTCACCAGGGGAATTGTATAAAACCTGGTATTGATTCCTTACTTTGAAGCTTTATATGCCTGAAAGGGAAATCATCAACGTTCCCATGCATATGTCGTGTTTCAAATACACTTGTTTTCTAGCTGACCCTAAAACACACCAAATACTTTTTTTTCTGTAATGTGTTTGCTGCACAGCCATATTAGGTCATCGAAGCACTCAAATCAGTTCTATTTAAATGTCTCTTACTAGCCTAAACTACGGATATTTTAGAAAAGCTCTCTGAATTGCAAAAATATACATACTGTATGTGCTACAGTTGGTTTTATGCATCTATACTGTTGCATATACAGGTTTGGATTAAAGTAATACTTGAGGATTTGTTATTTAAAATCTGCAAATTATAAAGCAACTGCTAGCTGTTTGTAACAGTAACATACTGTACTAATAAAAGTTGATCTTAGGTGTGATTTTGTCCGAGCTAACCCTTTGTACCGGTGTAATGATGAAACGACAAATAGGCTAAAGGTTTGTTGTGTTGAATATGCAGCTGATTTGACTTCACACATCTGTCCTTTTCTCACCATGATTAAATAGGTTGAAGGAAGTGTTTTTTTTATAATTCAAATCCTAGTTTTGGTTTGTTTTATGCGAGTGAGTATGGAGTCCAAAAGGATGGCGTTGTTAAATATGAAAATAAAGTGATGTAAATAATGTGTGTTGTTCTTTATGTTGTATTAAATGATCATGGAAACAGACAATTTACTTTTACACATTGTGTTATGTTGCAGCCTAATGCTTAATTTCGTCCTCATTAATCTTCACTAAATACCGGTGTAGTACAAACAAATACACATAATAACCCTGATACACTGTATATTATTGGATGTACATTAAACCTAAGTATGTACTTGAAGCACTATTGCCGGTGATAACAGCCTCGATTCGGCTTGGGGATGACGCGACAACACACCTGGATCTGAGGATTTTCTGCCAGTCTTCTCCGCAGATCTTTTCAGTCGCTGTCGGGTTGGAGGGTACAGTTGGTGGACAGTCATCATGTCTCTTTGTCTTAAGAGAAGCTTCCATCTGGCCACTTTGACATTAACCAAGATCGGTGGAGAGTTGCAGTCCTTCTGGAAGACTCTTATCTCCACACAGGGTCAACCATAGTAACCACCAGGTTCTTGGTAACATCTCTTACACATGGCCTTCTCCCCCAGTTGCTAAGTTTAGCTGGGTGGCAGTGTTTAAAACTTTTTACATTTAAAGGTGGGGTAGGTAAGTTTGAGAAACCGGCTCGAGATACACTTTTTGTTATATTCCATGGAATGCTCTTAACATCCCGATAGCAATGAATATCTTACTGTAAGTGCTTTGACAAAAAATCCATACAAAAATGTCATCTGTGGAAGCCGTAGTACTGTAAAAAGCACGACCAATCATTTTAGCCGGCCCGGCTAAAATAACTGGATGGCCTACCTGCCTGTCAGCCTTCCATCTGTGCACAAACTTATCTCGTGCCCTCATTGGTCATGTGCGCGTTCGTGTGTGTTGGAGGAGGGGCTCTGTAAGGAAGTGGCAGATTTTCTCCGGTTGTGTATTTTCAAATTCTAGCGATCTCGAGCCGGTTTCTCAAACTTACCTACCCCACCTTTAAGAATTATGGAGGGTCTTCAATGCAACAGAAACAAGTTCCTCAATAAAATGCTGTCTGAGCTCAACAAGCACATCCTTCAAACTCTTGTATTGGGTTTTGCTCCGATTTGCATTGTTAGCTGTGAGACTTTTTACAGACAGGTGTGCCTTTTTAAAATGATCTCAAATCAACTAAACTTACCACAGGCGGACTCGAGTCAGGTGTGGACACGCCTCAAAGAAGATCAAGAGAAATTAGAGGCACCTGAGCTAAATGTCAAGTGGAATAGCAAACAGTCTCAATAAGGTCAATATGATATTTTAGATTTTCTTTTTAATACATTTGCTAAAACTTTAAAAGCCAGTTTTTTCTTTTCCATTATGGGATATTGAGTAGATGGTGAGTTTATACAGTTGCATGTAAAGGGGATCTTATTTCATGATGAGCAAAGAGAAACAATACACACACTTAATAAAAGACTTACATTTATTCTGGAAACTCTAAATTCAATGAACATATACAGTAAAAAAAAAAAACATAATTCAAAATCTTCACCTCCGAACTATTTGATACTATATAATATATTGTGGTACAGTTTGTTTGGTTGAGTAAATGGTTTTTTCCAAAAAGGTTAACAGCTGGAATGGAGGATTTGTGATAAAAAAAAAAAAACTAAATGAAAATAAAATGATCACTTATATATAAAAAGAATACATAAAGGTTTGTTTTCTCAGGCTTGTTGCATTAATACCGAGAAATCCAAGTCTGAGGATGGACAAACCAGACATGGACAATCATTTATTACAGCACAGCTCCTTTCCTCTCGGCTGATCGTATCAGCTCTTGAGTTCACTGTCTCATTAACTTCTCCCAAGCTAAGTACAACATTTTTCCACAAGGCATTTTGTCAGTATTGTCCAAATGAACCATTTTAAACTAGGGCACTTAGAGATTAAAGTCCCAAGCCTTTACATAGCACTTATCTTTCTTTGGCACACTTCAAATCTTGTCCTTGACTAAAATCTTGCCAAATGGGTCCGAAAAAAAAAACCCTGAGCTCTGATCCCTAACTGGTGGTGAAGCACACATGTCCTTCTGTGAGGGGCTGTCCCTGTTAACGTGGGTCATACATGTTGGCCAGTTTCTTAAAGCGTGGTCCCCAGTCGTTGAGGTAGTCGTAGTCCTGATCTCCGTCAGAGCTGCCTGAAGCGATGGAGCTGAGGCTGCCTGCCAGGGAGCCCTCTCCCTCGTAGTCATAGATCAGGGCCGTGTCGTAGGGAGGCACATTCGGATCGTTGTCGGCAGCCTCCAGGCCCTGAGGGAGGAAAACATGTCGAATGGTTAGAAAAAACAAAATGATGAGTAAAAATATAAATAATTCTTAGTAAACAAACTCTCCTTAATAACATAAATGAATATCACATGTCCGACAATAAGTTATTAGAAGTATATACTGTATCTGCCCTCCATCATATACACAACCCACAGACAACTAGCTCAATGCTATTATGTACAACCTATCCACACAGTGTAAATGAGAGTAACATTCAAACAATTGCCCTGGTGTTCATCCCTTCACCTGTTTGGTACTTCTTCTTGAATTGATATTATGTTATATGATTGATGATATATTTGAGCCTCTACATCTACCATTCCACACATTCACCTCACAAATTGAAAAACACATACTCTTCAGAGGTACTTCTTAAATAATAACCCCTCTCTATGACCAAGAAAATGTATTGTACGTTATAAAAAAGTGACCTTTTTCTTACTTTATAGATTATTTGTTCAGAACCATTGGCAGAAGCTCTGTCAATAGTTAATACCTGTTTTGTATTTTTGAATTTGAGTTACTACAAAGGCTTTGCCCTTTTAATAATGATCCCAATTTGGGAAATCTAACTTCTAATTGTGGTCTGGGTCTTCATAATTCCTTGTTTATATGACGTTTAGGTAAAACAGGGTCCTGGTAGAAGCCTCTCACATCATTGATGTAGTCCTCGATGTCAGTGGGGTCTGCTGGCGGCCTCCGTGGGTAGATAGGTGAGGGCAGGTTATGTGGAGCGTCCTTCCTGAGGGGCTGCTTTCCTCGAGGAACAGCGGACCCTGGGTAGTAGGACCCCGGGGTCGAAGGGGCCTCAAGTGGATTCCACAGCATGTCGATGTTAAAGGCATTCTGCAAAGGTAAAAAATAAGCTTGACTGCATGTACTTTATGAATACAGTGATGACATGCATGCAGTATACCACAAGATCGTTGAGATTCTCTTTACTTGTGAGTTGTGCAGTCTTACCTCGTCTTCCTCCCCCCCTCCTTGCTCATCATAGTTGAAGACATTGTCACGGATGTCGTCTTCTGATTCCCCGACAAGCAGACCTGTCCCTTTCTTGATATGGTGACGTCTCCCACAGGAAGTCACCGCCACAGTCAGCAGCAGCAGCACTACGAGCAGACACATGCACACAATGAAGGGTTAATAACGGTTTATCAAGACTACATCCATTTTATTTTTTGGTCAAAAAAACAAGAGAACATTCTGAAAACTGTCCATCCCACTCTCTAAACGTCCAAAGTCACATCTATAAGTGTCTGACAAATAATATCAATAAAAACCCAAAAATGTTTACTTTAAACTGAAAAGCTAAATATAAAGTATCCAAAATGTCCACATTAGGCCGGTTTGAGAATATTAAATCTATGTCATTCATGTTTCATAAATGACTTAAACTTTTGATTGTTAAATAAAATAGTATCAGATTATTTTTCTGTCATTTAGTGATTTGATTTGCCTTAACTAGGCACTCGAATTGACTTGAAATAGCCTGCGACTAAATCCCTTCTGACTTGGTTTGGACTTTTACTAAATTACTTGAGTCAATGTCTGGTCTATCAAACTGGAGATGGCGGTAGATGTTTGTGATCATTTGTATTTTAAACTCCAAAAAAAGCACATCTTAATGAGTAATTTAAACAAAAATTCACTTGATTAGGATCATGTTTGATTTGTTGCAAAAATGTTTTCTACAGGATGACTCATGATGAGACTTACACAGGAGGAGTGCAATACTGGCCATGATGATGATCAGAGCGATGAAGTTGATTCCCACACTGGATCCAACGAAAGCCCCCGCCTCCGACTTACAATCTCCAAAGGAGTCACAGCGACACACGGTCACATTGACCTGAGAATACGCGCTCAGCACTGGGCTGCCAGAGTCCGACACAAACACTGTGACCACGTACTCTCCTGCCTCCAGGTCCACGAGGGGCTGAAGCACCGCATGGGTATCTGCAGAGGAGAGGAGGAAGATGTGAGGTTAGAAGATTCATGGGCAGAGATGGCAAAAGTACACACATCCTTTACTAAAGTAGAAGTACAGATACTCGTGTTTAAAAATACTCTGGTAAAAGTAGAAGTACTGACTAAACTTCTTTACTCAAATAAAAGTAAAGAAGTATGGGTTTCTAAATGTACTTAATTAAAAAGTACCAACTACCAACTGTTTTATAGAGTAACTGACCTCACTTTATATTAATAGACCAATAATGTCATTGTTAGCTAAGGAATGTTTCGATGCTGAACAATGGCAAAATGACAAAGTTTTCATTGGGCCCTCTTCTTTAGAGAAGACCAAGAAATGATGGATACACGGATCGTGTTAAATTCAATAGGCACGCAATGACTCTAAATAATAATGATCATGGCACCAACACAGATTAAAACGTAAGTAACAAACCTGTTTTGAAAATGTAAGAAGTAGAAAGTACAGGTATTTGTGTCAAAAATGTAAGAAGTAAAAGTAAAAGGTCGTCAGAAATATAAGTAGTGGAGTAAAGTACTGATACCAGAACAATTTACTGAAGTACAGTAACGAAGTATTTGTACTCCACTACTTCCCACCTCTGTTCATGGGTACACCTGTCTTCCCCACCTCTAAAGCTCTCTCCTTACCGTTGACTTGAACAACAGTCCAGTTGATTGACAGATCATCGTCGGGCATCTCAAAGCTGAAGGGTGCAGCGTGTGGAGGAAAGTCTTCATCCACAGCCGTCACAACCAGACCAGAACTGCCGCGGCCCGTGTCCCTGCACACAGAGCCGCTCAGAGGGAAGAGCTGGGGGGGGAAGTCGTTGGTCTCCTTCAGTGTGATGGCCACGGTGGCAGTGGTTGACACACCACCAGCATCTACACAGGAGACCAGAAACACACAGCCATGTCACATAAAGTTACAACAGCTTATATAAAAATAATTCTCACAAAACCTGTCTATGAACTTGTATTTATTTTATTAAGAAGATTAAAGTATGTTGTTTTCCATGCATTGGTCAATGTTGAGAGATTATTTTTGCTGCTATACAGAGGTGGGAGAAGTACTCAGATCTTGAACTTGAGTAAAAGTAGTTGTACCAGAGTGTAGGAATTCAGAATAATATTTATTATATGTTTTGATTATAATTATTGATGCATTAAAGTGTTATCAAAGTTAGTTTGAATGACTTTGTTTACTGCAGGGTAGATTGTGAATTTACTCCAGGTGTAACTAAAGTCTGATTTATTTATATTTCACATCATTAATCCAAATCTGTAAAGTAACTTAAAGTATTAAATAAATAACTAGTGGAGTAGAAGTACAAATTAGCATAAATTGGAAATACTCAAGTAAAATATAAGTACAATTGGACCTAAGTACAGTACTTCAGTAAATGTACTTAGTTACTTCCCACCTCTGCTGCTATAACATGTATTCTTTCAGACACGTGGAAAGAAAATATCTGTTAACATCTTAAGAAATATCTCTCTTTCAAATTCCCCTTTCAATATCCCTTAATGCATCATTTGCATATTTGAACACAAACATTTCAAAAACCAGTTTTACAATAAAATGTTGGCTTAATGCTAGTAATTAACTGGAAAAGTTTCATGATCCCATCTGTAGTGCCAACACCAAACATAATGTTTAAAGGCCATTTTCTCAAATGTTTTATTTTTTCTCTAAGCATTAAATGTCTTCAGTAGCACTTACATACACAATACTTTCCAGTTTATTTCCCATCTAAATTAAAAAGGTTTGTACAGATGGCCTTGTTCATACATCCTCATTTGCATAAACATACCATTTCAGCTAAATGGTAATATGTGTAAACAATATTCCTAATAAAAGTTTTTGGGTGATATCTATTAGCCAACATTTGTATCGGTTGTGTGGATGCACTGACCTGTAACTTTGACAATAACATTGTAGATATTGTTTTTAACATTTGGAGATCGCATGTTGAACGTTCTCTTGGCATAGATTTCGCCTGTATCTCTGTCGATGTCCAGCCACTTCTCAGGATCTCGACTAATCTCATACCTGAAACAGAGAGCAGAGCAAAAGTTACAGAAAAAACAAACTGTCCAATTAGTTAACTCACATTCTTAAAAACAAACAAATGCTCCTCTTGCTCTGTGGCTGCATCGTACCTCAGGTCAGAATTATCAGGGTCCGAGGCGATATGGCTGGTCAGTAAAGTCCCAGGGACCACAGACTCAGGGACAACCAGCTGTATGGGGTCCTCCCTGAAACGTGGAGCTTCGTTCTCGTTCACCACCGTTACAAACACTGAAGCGCCGCTCACTGGGACGCTGGGAGCCTTGATGCTCAGAGGATTGACATTTTCCACCTTCAGCAATAAGACGTGCTCATGCTGTGCTTCATAATCCAGAGGCTGCAGGATAATAATAAAAAACAACGCAGAGAGGCTGTTACAGGGAGGAACACTTGCACTGCCTGGTGGTTGCATAATAACGAATGCATGACAAATCTATATGGATGACAAAGGCTCACATTTGATTAATTAAGAGACATTCATACATATAAGAAAAGTTAAGTACTTGTAATCTAAACTTCAGCCACTAGAGAGTGGTGTTGAGTTGTGTCTGAGGGCCTTAATGCACGTTTGACTTTAAAGGGCAAAGCTACTCAACTATTCCTGTACCGAAGAGAAAAAGGTTTTTGTTGATAGAATATAGAAAAATGTATGGGTAACAGTTACTGGGATGTAAAGGCATGTCTGATGTTGTGTGAATGGTGTTCTTTTAAATCAGTAACTTAACACTCTTGGAGCACAGAAATAACTTGTCACCTAAAGATCTTGTTACACTTAGCAATGTTTATATTTTTGTCAAAAGGTTCACATGCTCTCCTTTGTGGTTTGAATACAATTTTACATTTACTGCCATGTGTTGGTTATGGGTCTCTCTATTTCTAGTGATTTCCTAATAAATTCATAGTAATGTTTTAGAATCAGAATCAGAATACCTTTTATCCCATTTACAAAATAAATGAAACACTTTTAGAAAGGGCATGCACATAATATGTAAAATTCGTAATACATTTCCAATGTACATATTGCACAAAGCAAGACCCATGTCCTTTGACAGTAACTGTAGGTAAATGATAGGTTTACTTACAAACCCATGAAAGCATGAATCTAACCTGATTGGTGTCACAATTATGCATGGTTATTTACTGAGCCCTTTAAAATAGCTTCTATTGTGTATGGTCTTTTAAAACAAATGTATTTTAATAAGTCCTGTGATAATATGATGTGTTTTAAAGTACACATTTTTTCCTTTTTTCCTTCATTGATGTTGTTTTTACGATAGACTTGAAACTACTTATAACGATTATTTTACTGCAGGGTAAAACCTGGAATTGTATGGGTTAGGAACAAACCTGGTAGAAATAATTTGTTCATCCACATACATTCGTCAATTGGACTTTTCTTGCTTGAAAAATGTGGCCGAAGCCCCCCCCAACCCTCACACTCTTTCAGTCAACAGCAGATCAGCACATTGTACCTTCACCACGGTCAGAACTCCTTCGTTGGTTGCAGGATCCGTAGTGATGGCAAAGTTGCCTTCAGGGTCGTTGGAAATAAAGTACTTGGCCTCCCAGTTTGCTGTTCCACGATCATCTCTGTCTGTCACGTTCACCCGGCCGATCTCATTGTCCTTCCTGTTCTCCACTGCTAGCATGCTGTACTACATGGACCACACACAAAGCACAGACCAAAAGATTCAATATCTAACAATTTGACAGAAGTTTTTTCTAAATAACGATTGAAAATATCCCTTATGTAAAGTTGAATGAGACTCACAGTGGCAGGGCTGAACTGTGGGGCGTGGTTGTTGATATCAGTGACATGTATGATCGCCACACTTTCACTCGTTAATCCCATGCCTCCCATATCAGCAACCTGCAGTTTCAACCTGAAACTTTTTACCACCTAGAACAGGATACGGCACATTAGTCAAATCAACTATACTAAATTGATCTGCAAAAAAATGCATATTGATTTTCATTTTACCTCCAGGTCCAGGCCTACGTCTCTTGTGTAAATGGCTCCTGTCTCGTTGTTGATACCAAACATTGTCTTGTCTAAAGTGTTGGCAGGAAAGCTCTCCTGGCCAATGATAGAGTAGCTCAGGTAAGCGTTTTCTGTCATAGGGTCATCTTTATCAGTGGCGGTCACTGACATCACCAAGGTGCCTGTCAGAAATAATCAAAAGCTTTGATCAGCTGGGAAGATCAGTTGGTATGAATTATGTATTTTTGTATATATTTTAAGCAGTATGTGATACCCAGTATGTAATACATGGACGTACCTGGGACGGAGAATTCAGGGACAGTGCCGCTGAATTCTTTCTGTGTGAAGGCGGGTCTGTTGTCGTTCTGATCCAGCACCACGATCTCTATGGTGGACGGATTCTCTAGCCTCTCTCCACTGGGAGACAGTGCAAAGGCTTTCAGCTGCACAGACACACAAATACAACACACACATGTTAGAGTTCATAAACAAATATTCAGTTGTTATCATTATTATTATTATCTTTTTTGTTTTCTTTCCCTCCTCTTTGATGTTTCTCATTGTAATGAGGCCACACCTCAGGCCATTATGATTATAATTTATCATTCTTAATAATTTTCTCTCTGTGCTTTTATTTAAGGAATTGGTATGTAAGCTGAGATATATATAGATATCTTGCTACATGATTAAGGTGAGATTATTGTCACCCATGGAGAGATCTATGCGGGTGTATGTTGTATGTTGATTGTGTATGTATATATGGGATATACATATTTGTATTTTTATATTCGGGATTGTGGGAAACGATATTTCGATCTCTCTGTCTGTACACACAAACTGAAAGATTGACAATAAAGTTGACTTTGACTTTGTATGTATGTTATGTCTGTATGTTTACAAAAATGACAATAAAAAGAGTATTAAAAAAAAGAAAAAATCTTTAGTTGGTTGTTTTTTTTACTATTCAAAACCAGAAAAACATCCAACACTTATGGTGACAGAGGGTATTTTTTGCACGGCATATGATGGAAATGGCAGAAAAAAATGTGCAGGATGTTTGGTTCAGCATCAGAGGTTACATCACAGTCATCTGGTCTCAAACACTCTGAAGTCTATCCCAAGATGCCCATAAAGGCCCTTGGAAACTGACCTCTGGCTGTTTATACTAGAGTTTGAGACACTGATATATGCTTTAAGACAAAAACATGGATCTAACATCAGAAACATATTGCCAGAGGTCTTGTTTTAGGCACTGTGGATTGTGTTAAGTACTTATTTCTGATAGTGCTTGGAAACACATTTCTGGGCGATTTAAAATGTTCCAGCAATAAATGCTCTCTCACCGTGAAGCTGTTGTAAGTCTCTCGGTCCAGCGGCCGCTTGCTCCTGATGACTCCTGTTATATCATCAATTTCAAACAGATCTTTGGGCTCCTGGTCCACCCCCGCTCCCTCTAGCTTGTAAATCACCTCCCCTGTAAAGATTTTGTCCGATTTGATCTAAACAGAGAAAGGAGATGAAGTTGGTGATCATCACAACCTCACAGGAAAGGGGGAGGGGGGGGGGGGACCATAAGTCGTAACACCAGATGTGAGCATGTTGATGAATAGGGACCTTGAGACAAGAGTTTTAAACTCACTGACTTATGGCAGGAAATGCTATTATGAACTAATAACAGCAAGGAGTCTATATGTTATGCATTTTGTTTTGCTTTTTCTTATGTCCGTACATATGTTCCATGCTGCATTTTCATCACCACATAGAGGCTCTACATTCCTCCTTGTACAGTAGGATTTATACACCTCCTGGTCCTCTGTGACAACCTAAAACAACATTTACATTTCACATCTTTTAAACACTTGGTCTGTGCTGAGTGGGATCATCTGTGATGAAGAATTACAATCCACAGTGTGTGACAGAACATTGCTGTGTTTAAATGCATTCAGTAGTATTGCTCTACACTACAGTATACAGACTAAGATACACAGACAGCCATCAGCTCATCAAAGCATATTCATGATGACACACAAATTAGCTTAGATGCCTGAAATAAGGTATGTGAGTAACACAGGTTTTAAAGTTTTGTTGGATATATGCTTTAAAAGCACAAGTGTTGTTCATTGTGATTTTCTGAACAAGTGCATTTTCTGCAGTGATCCATAATCCCACCAAAAAGATTTATTGGCTTTTTGTTGAGGGAACAAGGACAATGCTAACTTCGGGATTAGCAAAACAAAAGCAATATCTACAGCACTCTACTGACCATTAGCTAAACCCCTTCCCACAAAGCAATTTTACATTAAAGCTTAGCAACTGTAAAGATATACGTGGCAAATAAGCCGATGTTATGGGATGTAGTGAAAGGGAGAAATAATGAAATAAGAGTGGTGTAAGGACTTAATAATACGGGGTGTTCATCTGCTTTAGTGTAAACTGCTAAGTGTCTCAGCCCCTTCAAACAGCAACGTTTGAATGCAGCAAGCTAATCATGCTACATATGAGCATCTGATTATGTTTTTTGGACTTACTTAAGATTTGTGAACGTGTACGTTAAATACATGTTTTAACAGAATTGAAACAGCAGTTATACAGTGATATTCTGGTGTGAAAAACTATGATTTGTACCTGGACGAGGTCTTCAGGAACCTGCTTGCTATTCTCCAGCACTCTGATTGGAGGGATGATCCAGTCCCTCTTCACCCTGTACATGCCTGTGCCTTTATTTCTCCATGGGTAAAGGGTCTCTTGCTCTTTGTGATGAGCTTCTGCAGAGCTCCACACCTGAAGGAAGCAAGAACAGCATGAAAGTCACAACATAAATTCACATTCAGACATGGATATAAATGTATGTCAGCAAGTCAGATTACAATGAAGAATATTTTTTGATTCCAGTAATTCTTCTTGGCGGAAGACGAATTATGTCATGTTAGATATGTGCAGCTGTTTTAAACCATGTAAAGAGTCTCCCTCTGTGCTATAACATTCCCAATGGTCTGATGGAATGGCTGTATGTGAGTTGTAGCGCTGAGGCTGTCTGTAATATGGAGTCCATGGGATTGTTCGGGGCGAAAGGGCCCCAGTTTCAGGTTTCACTCACTTATACACGTCTTTGTCAGCTTCCTTTGATCTGTGTGCAAATTCATCTCAGGATAAGGAAACACAAACACTCATGTTCATTTCACGAGCCCTCATTCACCACATCGCTGTCTTGACCACATTCACACACACACAGCTCACAAGGGAGAAACACACACACACAGACACACACACACACACAACAGCTGTCGACTATGGATTTAGATCCTGTGCTTTCCCACCCACACTCCCACTCACACTCACAAATTCCCCCTCATGCTCGGCTCTGCACCTGACTGGGAGTTTGGGGTCACCTTACGGATCTGCTCCGCTGTAGGAATTCCACAGACACACTCATACACACGCTTTCCCAACACACACATAGGCTGATATACATGTGTGTGCGTCAACAAAACACCCACCCACGCATAAGCATATACATTTCCGTAAGTTGCTTCCTTCTTTTCTGTGGGAATTCACCGGATTCAGAATTATTTCCCACATGTTTTACAGCTCAAAGTCAGGATCTGTATAATCAGTAATAAATGTGGATGTAATAACTTGCCAGAGAGCTTTGTCTGAAGTATTTTTTTTATCTTAAACTCCCACTGTACATTTGACATTCATATTCTATTTAATTTTGAATAATCCTTTCCATCACAATAATATCCTGCATTATATTTGTTACGGGAAATTTGTATTTCCACTTGTATATTTTCCACATGTATATATAATTGTATTTTATATTTTTTTACTTTTTAAAGTTGTAATGCTATTTTATTTCTATTTCTGAAATATTTTAGATTGTTTATTTCTTGCGTCTTAATTTCTCTTATGTACATTGCCTTGTGTTTTTTATGCTGCTGCAACGCAAACATTTCCCAAATTGGGATCAATAAAGTACCTATCTATCTATCTATCTATCTATCTTATCTATCTATCTATCTATCTTATCTGTCTATCTATCTAACTTTATCACTACCTGAATGAACGGTTTTAAGTAGATTTTCAAGTGACCCATGAATACATAAGGCAGATTTATGGATAGTGGATAAATATTAGAATATTTTATGAATGGCCTGGCCCTTCCTTGTCTCCGGGGCGGGGGATCTGATACACTGATCCGTTGGCATGCTGCTGGACAGTGCAGAGAGGAATGGCAGCCATGGCTGGCATCTGTCGGCCAAGTCAGAGGGCAGGCTAATCTTAGCTTCTTCTATATCCCCGACCCTACCTATTTAGCTTTTTGTAGCCATCGTCATCTACACCCTCACAGAGATGTTTACACTCACTATCTACTTCCATACTTGAGACTTCTGTATATGAGCTCTCAAACCTCCACTGGCATTGCACATGTTCTGCGATGTCACTTAACCTCAACATCAATAACAGCTGCATCACAGTTGGTTTTCCAAGTGCAGCACTTTCTAAATGTGCCCTTTCAGTGGACACTTTAGTATGAACAAATGTTTCTAACTATTAAAATGCAGGCAAGTGTGAACTTCTTTACAAGTTTTCTAAGTTTACAATTGGTATATTTAGGATGATAACTGATTTACTTAAGTATACTGTATACATGAATTTGGCCAAATTAGGTTAAAATAGTTCAGAATGTACTGCTGTGTACTCAACAAGAGCCCAAAGTCATCCTCTTTCAGGCATTACTTACTTCTCCTACATCTTATGTCCATGGGTTAGCATGCTTAGAGTATCTAATTAGCACTCAACATGCATCACAGCTAAGGATCATAGGAATAGAAAAAGTTTTTATAACCCAAATAATTTGACAATCAAAAATGTTTGACCTTACGATAGGTTAAGGGGATCAGGGAACATGAATGTGTGTACCAAATGTATTGATAATCCTTGCAATACTTACTCGGAAAATTTGACCCTCAACTACATAAAGTGTAGTGTACTAGAGAAAGGGTCTGCTACATGGTTCTAAGTTTAATGGACTAAATATCTTAACAGTTGCAGTTACAATGTGATTTTGCTTTTTTTTTTAGATAGTCAGAAATTCTAACAAGAAACAAACTTTTCGTATTTTGCACACTTCCTTATTACACACGTAAGTTTCTTGCTCTGTCCCTCTGTGTTGTGGATAGTGGCTCTACTAAGTATCTGCCACAGTTTTGATGTTTTTACCAGACCAAGATGTGGTTACACTAAAGTGTCATGTTACCAATTAGGCCAATGAGTGCCTTTCCTGACTCTGCTGAGCAATGACACTACAAACAGATGAACTGTTTCAGAGGCTTTTATCAGAAACTTTTACAGCCTGGCCTTTCACCTTAGGCCCTCACAGAAGTAAGGACAGCTTGTTTGAGGATGCTATGCCCTCACAGAAGAACCATAAAACACTTTGGTACGTTTGTGGGGCTCGAGAAAGTTCAAATCTACCTCTCTGGTTTTGGAGAACAAAAGGGTATTTTCACGTTGTGACACTAGCTATAGGTAAAGATGAACCGTAAATGATGATACAGAAAATACATTACCTAAATAATAGTAAAGAACATACAGCAATAGCCTCTCTTATAAGAAGATATGACAAGATAAGATGATAGGAATCGTAACATTTCAAAGTATTGTCATTTCAGGGGTCACATACTCACCTGCAATTAGATAGTGTTAGAATATTGTAAACACACACTTTATAATTCACCATGTGTTGAAAACTGTAAAATGACTTTCCAAGTTTTGCACCTGCTGCAAATGCATTGCTATTTGGACACGCATTCATGAGCCATTACAGTTTCCTTCCTGGCATGCCTTCAAACCACCAAAGCTTTAGTGCATTTTGGCACGGACATTGCAAATGCCTGTCACATGATGCAAACCATAAACATTGATTGATATTTTGTTTCTGGTATATGTTCAGTCAATGTATGTGTGAGGGTTGTTGCGATATACCGGTATTTTTTGGGATAATTGTGATATTTAATTAATTACATATTGACATCATGTTAATAAAATACATATGATAGTATTGTGTAAATATTCAAGAGCCTTTTTAATCATGCTTTTGTCAAGTGATGATTACAAACACTCCACCTCCTGACACTCATTTTGAGTTAATTTATTTGCAACAAAGAGACAAAATTCAATATTAACAACGTTTAAGATACATTTAACTGAACAGCAATACATTTTTTATTATATTTTATAGAAATAATTCAAAAGATTTGTTAACGTGAACTATTTTTGGTACAATACCGTGTAGTGAACATTTATTTTCATCACAGCCCTAAATATAGGGTGTTTAAATAACCCTACATGCGGAGAAATGTAATCGTGAAAAATAACACTTGCATTGGTATTTTCAGTAAGCGATATATTTTACAAAAATGCTATCTCCCATTTTGTTACATTTGAACAAGCCACATACAGAACGAGTCCACTGTAGCTGTTTGTAGAGCAGTCGGCATCTTTATTTATCCCTGTGCTACATTTCTGTTGTCCTGAGTGTGAGGTATGTGTGAGTTGGCAGGCATTTGAATAACTCGAGAGCGGTTGTCCAGCCGAGCAGCAATGCCTGCAGCATGCCTCTCAGTCCCTTCGGCCACAGGGTGAGAGGTCGCACAGGTGTCCCTCTGGTCACTTCTGTTACTGGTCATCTCCCCAGCACTGGTCCTGCACTCTGACTAAGTCATGACTGCCTGGCATAGGCATGGACACCCTATTTATGGGGCCACTACAAGTGTTAGTCCCCTTTGGAGCAGATGCCAGAGTTTAAGGAATGCTGAACAAGGTTAAAACATTGAATTGATACTAAAAGTATAGGACTCAATAAACATGCAGTTACTGAAAAAAACAGTATCTGACAATTAAATAACAGGAGAGAATCAATTTCTGTATTGAATAGAACATGGGAATCCTCTTGATTTACTATCAGATTACAATCAGATTGACGAGGAAAGCCATTGCTGCTATTTACTTGGCTATTTATTGGAGTAAAGCTGCCAACATTGTGAATGGTTTAGATGGTTAGATAATTTAATGTTAATAAATAAATAAACTTGAAGGAACATGTTAATACTGCCCTTTTAAACAACTAGTGGGTTTACTAACTAATTAATCTGGGAGAGAAAATGGCACAAGCAACAATCACAAGCGTAACATAGCTGCCAGCTTATTCTGGTACATGACCTCTAAAAAACACAACTGTCACCAGTTGGTCTTCCATCTCTTAGTCCGTCAAAACATTATGAGGGAAAAAAGGTCTCCACTGTTCAGACAACCAGTTTTAACAATCTGGAAGTTGTCTCTAGCCTTTGACCCCCCTGAAACCCTAGTCAGTGTCAAACAGCCTGCAGGTATCCACACCCAGCAGGTTCTGTGATTCAGACTCTCAATCCTCTGACTGATTGTTTCCGATGAGTGAAACCTCAGCGCCAGCTGGACGCTGCAACAGACCCTTGATTTGTACCCGATTTCATGGTTCAGAAACGGCCCACTCCTCATTCCGCAAGGGGATTACAGAGCGGGACAAATGGCATTACGTACGCATCTGGGAACAGCTGTGGCTGCTGCTCACTCCTCAACACAACCGACACCAGCAGGCCCGGACACTGCCAGTTCAAAACACCAGCTCACTGGTAATTAAAAGAGAGCAACTGAAAGATATCAGGTTACACTGATCAAAGCCGAATGGAAGTGACAGCTGTTGAATTTATCTAAAAATCTAATGTTCAACTTATGAAGCATGTTCCCAATGTTGTGTATTTGTCCAAAATGGCCACCTGCAACTACGAAAGTGATACAACTGTATGATTCTGTCTAAAGGAAACTATTAATGATGAAAGTAATACGAACAACGATTTTAGCCACTTCATTCTTGTAGGGTGGTTTATGAGAAGATTCTTAGTAGAGGCTTCCCTGCGATTTCAACAGCTCTGGTGGACTAAGTATATTTAGTAATATTTTGTTAAAGCCATCACTGGAATGGTTTAGATGTTTTTAGCTTGATTATTTTTCGGCAGTGGCATTGGGCAACAGTTGTAGTCCATTAGCGCCGCTATTGCATGTGAAGGAGTTAGCTATAAACATTTCAGAACCATCTTTTAAATCTGGACTATTTTAACACCCCAAAGAAAGATTTTATGTTCATGTAAAAAAAATGCAACACAATAAACAAACAGTATGAGCCACTTTGTTATTTGGTATCATGGTCTGGAAAAACCACCGGCAGTTGAAGGTGCAATTAAACCCCATATGTGCCTCACCACACAGAGCTTAAGCAGCTCTCCAATATCTGCATCTGAAGGACCCTGCACCCTAAAGGTCATGCTTCAGGGTTTACAGGTCTTTCATGTCAGTGAAGGGATACCTATTTTTGTTTATATGAAAGCTCATAAATAAAACTAACACTAAAGTCCTGAGGATTTGACCAAAATATATTTTGTGTAATGTCATTGCGAGCTGAGGCCTCACTGCGACCAACTGGCTTCCCCACATGGTTTACCCCATGTTCCAAAGTAACAACAAATAGTTTCAGCCATTTTCTTCACAATCATTGGTAATGGAATATTTATAAGAACCACAAAAGCAACATGAATTCAGCACAAAGACTTTCAAACACAGAGAAACTGAAGGTGTGCTGTAACTTCGGAAAGTGAGTGACAATCAATTTGGGAGAAACTTGTACTAATCAATCTAGTCTGCTACATAGCTCCTGTAACACTCCCAATAAATTATAGAGCTAATATATATATAGCAAGATTTTTCTCAAGAATCACTGAAGGCCATCTCACTCACCCTCCCAACATGGGCGCCATTACTTCTCCAAACAGAGAGAAAGACTGATGGCACTTGGAAGTGCTGTTGGTAATATTTCAGTTTACATTGTCATCCATTGAGATCTCATAATGGCGTCTGCTGACAGGGGCTACTAATGATGCCCTGAGCCCTGTGTACACATCTGGAGTCTTGTCCTCCTCATAACACTTCATCATCCTCTTTCCAACCAGGATGAAATGTTTAGATCAGCCCCAACCCCCTGATTGCAGACACAGTTTAGTGGCTCTATTGATGAAAACCAGTTTATGTTTGGTTGGAGAGATCACTCAGGTGAAAACGTAAACTGTGTATTTTTAAGAGCGGGGCAGCTAAAGGTTATTCTCTCACCAATATAACACTCTGAGGGGCAGGAAGTCTTGGGCTAAAAGTTGAGGTGGATCCATACAGCATGGAGATGAGAGTGGGGGGGGGGGTTTAATGCTCAAATAACAGGAGCACCTGTACAGCAGCGTATACGACACTTGTTATTATGGCCATTTCTACAGCAAGATGCTCAATCGCTCATGCACCTGTTCTCCAAGTTATTTTATTAAAAGTTAAACGAAATCATCAGCTAAAGATGATATTATTCACTCAACACAGAAAACAAACAACAACAAAGTGTCAATCAACATTTCTTTTAAAGTGTTGTCTTACCTGACAAAGCAGAGCACCCAGCACACACACCATCAACATCCGTTGCGCCATCCTCAGTACCTGCACTCAGAAACTCAGTGTGAACAGACCCCTGATGAATGGAAGATCTGAGTGGCTTTTACTGAGTTAAAAGGCCAATCTCTCCAACCCTGAAACCTTCCCCTCTCTTTCCTTCTCTCTAACCTCCTGCTCTTGCCGTCTCTCTGTCTGTCTCCCTCTTTCCTCTCCTAGCGTTTTCCCCTCACAGCTCCTCCCTGTCCATAGCAGGGGTATGTCTCACAGTCGTGGGGTAAGGGGTTAGAATTTCAGCAGCGGTCCTCCCATGTACCCCAGCACATGTGCTGTCACTCACAGCCCGATGAGAGAGAGCGAGAGACAGAGGGAGAGAGGGAGGGAGATGAAGAGAGAAGCAGGGCAGCTGTTGTTGGTGTGGACAGAAACACTGTCTTCACCAGTTGAAGTTTGAACACTTTTCAAATAATTATGTTTGACATACTGTAGGAGTGAAAAGAAAAAAGAAAGAAAGCAAGACAATATGTGATCATTAGCCGAAAAAGATTTTCATTTTACAGTGATGACAAATACAAATAAATCAGTAACAGAAACAAACAGAGCTGAAATGTTTGGAGAAAAAAAGTTCTTAATTATTAAACAATTAATCTATAAACTAAACAGTTGGCAATTGTTTAGTTTGTCAATCAACTGATCACTCAATCACTCCAGTGGTCGTTGAAAATAGCTTTTTTGTCTTTTCAGATTTGGAAGGATCTCCATGACCCGATGCTAATAAGTGATATAACTTCCTTTATTAATAAAATGGAAAAACAGCCAATAATGTAAATCCTAGCACTAAGCAGAGGTGGAACAAGTAC
Source organism: Trematomus bernacchii (assembly GCF_902827165.1). Taxonomy (NCBI): domain Eukaryota; kingdom Metazoa; phylum Chordata; class Actinopteri; order Perciformes; family Nototheniidae; genus Trematomus; species Trematomus bernacchii. The sequence goes on from NW_022987973.1 coordinate 11,162,755, forward strand.
TCAAATCAAGTACCAGAGAGTAGGAATACTTTGTATAAAAGTCCTGCACTCAAAATGTTACTTGAGTAAAAATACAAAAGTATTAGCATCAAAATATACTTAAAGTAATTATTGATGCATTAATGTGTTTCTCAAAGCTGGTAAAGGTGCAGCTAGTTTTAATCACTTTGTATACTGCTGGGTAGCTTGTGAATTGACTCCAGGTGTAACTAAAGTCTGATTTAAGAGTTGATTATATTTCACACCATTAACCCAAATCTGCAAAGTAACTACAGTCGTTTCATAAATGTGAGTAAAAGTACAATGTATATCTCTGAATTGTAGTGGGGTAGAAGTACAAAGTAGCATAACATTGAAATACTCAAAGTAAAGTACAAGTACCTCAAAATTGTACTTAAGTACAGTACTTGAGTAAATGTACTTAGTAACTTCCCACCTCTGACCAAAGTCTCTCAAAACTTAGTTGAAAAGTTCCTTTGTGACACAACATCATTCAGTTCGTTTGTTTTTTGAAATCCATGCTGCCACACAGAGTAAAATAGAAACAAAAACCTTTGTTCTACACCAACAGACAGCACAGCATACTCTTGTGTTTAAAGACTCAGGTAGCTTAGCACTTGTTTTCTTCTTAAATCCATCTTGTCCGTATCAACCTTCATGTCGTAAGACCACATGCGTAACCTTGCTGTCTTCTGCGGCCTGTGTTTTGCCCTCACACATTCACAACATTCAGGCAGAACTCTTTGATCTCCTGCTATTTTGATCACTCTTGTCAAAGCAGAAGATGAAGATGCATGGTGCTCAATGGGTGATTGTCATGTCAGAGATTCTTAGTATTTAACAGAAACACTACCATGAGTAATGGAGTACATATGTGTTAGGCTACCACCTCTGCTGCAGTGAGAGGAAGGTTGTTGTTCAGAAACAGAGTGAGAACCTGAGTTTACGTTGTAGGGGTTTATGTTCTCAGGGGAAACACAAGCAGCAGGAAAGATGTGTTTAGCATTATGAGACCATTAGATCTCCTTAGCGCTACTTTCAGCAGCCCATCAGCAAGTCTGCTCAGAGGTCAAAGGTCAATACGGTTCTTTGGAAAGTAAACAACTTTGGACCACACTGGCCTACCGCAGAGACTCCACTCATGGGACAGCAGCTTTTCATGTTAAAACCACAAGTGAAGACATCTATTAGTTATCACAGTATTAAGCAAAGGATTCACTAGTGAAACTCTGTGAGTCATGGATGTACAGTTACACAGGAGACAGATACTGTGTGTTGATACTGCAATCTAGAAACTTGCATGTTAGAAAGTAGAGCAGTGAAATAGTTGAGTGTGTTGGCAGGCAGAATGTGCATGCTATGTGGGTGTCGGCATGCTTCTATGTGTCTCTGTGTCCATAAGTGTATGTGTGTTTGAGAGAGCTGGTATAAAGCAGTGATTCTACAGCACCTGTCTCTGTCACTTTAAGGCAGAGGCAGTTGGCAGGAGGCGCCCTGATGTTTCTCTTCCTTCACCCCCGACACACACTTTCCTAACAACAGGCGCTCATACCGGAGCGCATGCAGACATTTCATGCAGTGCTGGAAGGACTCAGCCTGCCCATTACAATGTTTATCTGTAACAGGGGTCTGTGTGTGTTTCATAAATAAAACCAAGCCCAAAGGTGATGCTGAAGTTTAAAAGATGAACCAATTACCACAAAAACATCTCAGGATTCAGAGACAGAGCTCTGCTGCCCTCTGGTGGGATAAATAACAACTCTCATTGACTCAGAAAGATCAGCTGTATGATAACAAAGTGACAAGTAACGTATTAAAATCACTTGACTTAATGTGCAAGTTAATTGTATAAGGATGAAGATGATGTGCAAAAGCAGTATTTGTGCGCTGGACCACATTGTCAATCACTGAGGAATATCAGATCAAGACACAATATAAGATCCCTAGTTTCAAAGGCTTTGTGGTGCAGGGTCCCACTGAGGTGATATTAACAAAGAAGACTTGTGGTTCTCTTGTACCTGTTGTTAGGTTGCTATAAAATATTCCTCTGAACACACAGGGAGCCCCACTGTTCAGGAAACAAGCAACCCGACCTGGGAGCTGTCTGGCACACCGGGGAGACAGTGACACTACTAATGATGAATATTGGCGGGGGGCAAAGCAAACCTGCGCTTAATTTTCACACCAGTGGCCCCATGACGGGTGAACCATCTGGAAATCTACTGTTTAAGATATGTATAGTATAATAAATAGTTATAGCAATTCAACCATATATTGTACTGAATATTTGGGACTTTTTTGTCTTCATGGATAGTACAGCTAAAGAAAAAAGGAGGAATACTAGGCATAAAGAGACCCATGTAATATTGGAAACCCGGGCAAAAGACTAAGCCTTGTCCGTGTGACTCCTGCTCTACCAGGGGAACTAGCACAGCTAATGCAAGACGTATTTAATACTTTAAATTCATATTGAGGTTATTTTAGCTTGCTTACCTCCTCGACAATAAGTCAATTCCTGTGCCAACAAAGTTTTAAAGCCTCTGAAAAAGCAGCTAATTAGGCCAAAGCTCTAGCACATTTTAAAGTGCATTGCAAAGCACTAATACAATTCATGCATGTATAATAAGCGTGAAACTGCCATCTTCAGTGTGAGTCAACGATCGGCTGCCAAAACATTTGCCAAAGTCGCAGTTTTTCAAAAAGTTGCACATTTGTGGGAAAACTACTCTTCTACAATGTGTATCATATACTGACTAACATCTATTTTCTTTCATCTCGTTTTTATTAAGTGAATGTTTACTATTCAGGTGGATGATTACAAACTAAACAAACAATGAATGAATTAAAACCAAAAACTGAAGTTGTTTATAATTATGTCAGCATAGGACATGCAAGATGGAATGATACATTTTACACTTGATGTACTGTATCTTATTTTTTCCAAGTTTGCATCACTTTTTCAATTAGACTGTTGACCTCTACTTACTTTTGCTTTATAGGCCTATTTTGCGTTTGCAGTTTCTTCTACATTTGGCTGCAAATGAGCAAGTGACTGTGCACACCTGCAGGGGGCAGTGTGATACCAGCTGAGCATTAAGCTGGAGAGGAGAGATCGGAAACTTGTAAGACTCAGGGCTCGTCTAATAAGACATCCGTCTAAAGAATATAACAAGTAATGACCCATGACACGAAAAACACTAGTCACTGACTCACAATGCAACTCTGAGACAGCGGCATAGTCTACTAATCAAAATATCGCAGACACAAAAGCCTTGCAACATGCACCACTATGCACCTACCTGGAACAATGATGATAATGATCTCTGCATCAGTTAGCTAAACAAAGGTTTTTCCATTATGTTTCTAGAAATGTATTTTTTTGCATTCAGCTGTTTTACAAATCTGTTATTTCTGCAGGAAAACAACAGAAACACAGAAGCCTTGAAGAGCACAATGTAACATTTCCAGAGGTGAGTGTGTGAGGGCGGGAGGTGGTGGGGTTACAGCAGCTCCACCGGGGTGGGTTGCCAATTAGAGCCAACACATATGACACACTTGACTCCCCCGCTTGAACCATGGCTGGAGATAATAGGCCTCTTCCTGCAGCTCAATCGATGACATACTGTCCCAGGGTGGATGTCTGCCTCAGTACACTCACACTCGCACACAAACACGCAACACACTCGTTCTTCCCTCTGTCACAGAGTAAAATGTGAGCTTTCTGTATCTCACAAAGAAATACACAAGCAACGCACACACCCACAAAATGTCTCTTTGCTCTCTTTCTCTCCCTTTTTTTACAAACCATAAACAATAACTTCCAACTAGATTAAATAGAACATTATTCACAGTGAGATAAGAGAAACACACTGGAAAAAAAGGTATATGTAAATAGCTAATCCATAAGCTAAGTGTGTTTATACATCCATCTTACCCCACAGGGGGCCTCTGGGCTGTGAGGGCACCTGAGTCATGGGGATTACAGACATTACGGAAATGGATATCTGCTGTGCTCGGTAATAGGCAGGCGCCTAGCATGAACTTGCTCTCAGTTGTCAGGTCTCGACATTGTTGTTTCTGACTTGCATGTTGATGCGGTTGTTAGACCTTTGAAATCCATATGGCTGGGTCATAGCTGGCTAAGCAAAAGCATAAACATTGCATCAGTACGAATTCACCAAGCCCTGTGTGATGCAAATCCCCTCAGTGCTGAGCCTGTGATGCTCACTTTCTCTGTGTGTTTGTCTCAGTGTTTTTGTATGTAGACGAAAAGGGTAGTAAAGGGAGGAGAGTTTGGGAGTCAGAGCTGCTCTTTGCACACCCCGGGGGGGAGAGGGAACGAGGGAGGAGAAGCAGTTGAGGGATGGAGAATGGCTTTTTTGGATGGGGGGGTATAACTGAGGTGAGGGGTGGATGGGGATGGGAGCTTGATGACAGTTGTGTGCATGCGTGAGCCTAATCTGCCTCCATCAGCTGTCAGAGTGGAGATGTCAGGGTTACCGGGGCTCCTGGTCCTCTCTCTCTCTCTCTCTCTCTTCCCCCCCCTCTCTTCACTGGCAATGTCATGTTGTCAGTGCACATATGCTTGTCTGTGGTGGAGGGGGTTGGGGGCAGGGGGTGTAAGGGGGTCGTGTGGAGGAGACATAGGCACATGGGCAGCCTCCGTCTTTTTCCTGTCGCTGTCGACACTTGTCTTCTGAGCTGTGTGGCGCTGACGTTGTTCCCTTTTAACCCCTGCAGCTCCCCCCGTCCTCTCCCCTCTCTCTGTCTCTGTGCAGGGATAACATCAGGGGCGGCGCTCAGCAGAGAAGAGAACTACACTCACAGGGCGTTTGCTTCTGGCGTGATTTTGTCCCCCTGCAGCTTTGTGTTCACTTAACATCACAATAGATTTTATAGCATGTGTAATTTGGGCAGCAGGGTGGTGTATAGAGTAAGGGTACTGTCCTACAGAGTGTGTTTGCCCAGCAGCTCTCCTGTCCTGCAGCTGACCCTGACCCCTGACCTCACAGTGCTGTGGGGCGTGGGGGGGCATTTCACTACAGGGAGATGGTGTGCTGGTTTCTGGTGCTCAACATTTCAAGTCATAGTGTCCATATTAAGTCATAGAAGTCGCTAAGCCTCGGTTTGGGCATGATGTATTTACATTATATTACATTTGAGGCACATTTTCAATCTTACACAGAAGATTGTTGATCAACTTCTGTTCTGAATATATTTCAAAAAGACAATTCATAATATCAACATTTCCAGTGTGTTTCATAATAAACTATTTGCCTTTTTTCTGATATCCAAGCAAAGAAGAGACAGAGATGACATATCTCCTTCTTTAATTTGTACAATAGGAACAAGTAAAATAGTTTTCTTTTCAATATTTCCTTACAAAATAAGGCGACCTCCTGTTATTTTTCATACAATAATTTAGAATATTAATTGTTCTGAAATTCGTAAACTCAGCTCAGCAACCAGAAGACACAATCCTTCACCTCAGTATTTTTTGATTATGTGATTGGAGGCAAACATCTTCAAACCTTGAAAATAAGTGCACAATCCATTGGCTTGGTTAGGAACTGCTTAGGGTATTTGAAAAAAACAAGTATTAATTGTTATTTTGGCAAATCAATACTTATCAAACAATGTATTCTTACATGTACTGTATGTAATTAATCCCACACATATTTTGAAGTATAGCACAATTTCCTGTTGGCAACATTTGTAATTTACTTTATTCAAATTGAAATGTTCTTTCATTTTACCTTGAAGGCTCTGCTGTAAAATGTATCCTTACATGCTATTTATTGCGATGATACTTTTATGTAACTGAGACACTTTCATAGCTTTGAGTAATTCATTTAGTTTTTATGGAGCGTTTTAACATCTGAACAGGGACAACAAATGAAAATCTGTCACAGTTTCCCTGCTCATCAATATGAAATGTCCCTGTAAAATGAAAGACTAATAAACCAGCATCACTGAATCTCCTGTCTTTTCTGTGAAATTCTCTCATCCCTCCAAAGACAGCAGTCAAGCGTTTCTATCTGTATGGGTAACGGTGCTGTCGCCCCTCTGACCCGCCCCTGGCACTTTCCACATGGGGCTTTGAGACTACCTGTCAATCAAACTCAGATGACCCCCTACTGCTTCCATAGGATTCGCCATGCAAGTCTTGGCTAACTCATTACACCCCATCCCCCCATCTCAGACTCACAGTTTCCACACAGATGATATCTCCATACGTGCCCACTGGAGCACCGCCCTGTGTCTGCATGCATGTTGCATGTTAACCCTAAATCCCATGTACTGTGTACTGCCTGCATGAATGGATTATAGTTCGGCAGCATGTTCAGCTACAGGCGGCAGTTGTGGTTCCTTATTGAACCGAGTTACAACCCTGTCTGAAATGTTCTATTCCACAGGATATTAATGCAGAGCAGCTTTAACCAGACGGAGGTCAAGTCTCACATTAATGCCTCTGCAGACTGCTTCTGAAAAGAGTGATTTGAATGAAAGAATTAGAGAGCCGGGCCGCCCTCAGAGCTTCAGGAAACTCGGCAAATGTCTGGATCAGACGAAGAGTTATTGCTAATTAATGTTCAATATTTAGCCTTAACATTGATGATTCATTAAATGCAATCAATGGCATGAAGCTATCATGAGAAAACCCTACGTTACATTATTACATGCACACCTGCACGCAAGCAAAGGACACACAATTTGTTCAATGAGCACTCTCTCTGTCACACACTGACAAAAACACACACACTGACACACACCCCTCCTGGCTATGAGTACCCTTGCCCCGAGTGCTCCTTTGCTGTAGTCTCCATAGCAGGCAGGGAGACTGTCTGAGTGCTTTATGTTTGCTGTAACACAGAGCCATCACTGTCAGAGCCATTGATTTGTCAACAACATAGTGATACACTGTAGATAGATAATGGCCCATCTTGTGCACAGTTGCTACATTTTCTGGACAGCCAAGGAGCATCTGCTATTGTTGTTTTTTCTTTCCTTCCTTCCTTCTCCTCCACCTCTTACACCTCCCTCTCCCCACCCACACACACTTCCCTGCAGTTTGAAAACAATAAAAGAAAAGCAATATGTCTTGTTCAGCTACTAAATAGCTGTCTGGTTTGTGTCTCCTGAGGTGGCTGCACATCAGTGGCCAGCCCATCTGTCAGGCCAATGCACGGCCCTCAAACCTGCAGGTATAAAGATGATAAATACCCCACCTCCTTTAAAGGGCATGGAAAAAGATGGATAGATATGGAAAGAGAGAGACAGTTATACTACAGAAATGGAGTGAGAATCCAAGAGGAAAATTGAAATTGAAGAACAAGAAATAAGAAAAAGCCGGTTGTTCCTGCTCTTTTTAAATTCAAACCTAAACTTGGAACACCACACAAACCAAGCTCATACTGTATGCAAAGATGAGTTGTCAGTTAGTATTAGTATACTATCTAACTGCCTGGAGTAAATGCTACCTACGATGCTAACGTAAACGATTGCAATTATGTAAATTCACTTCTATAATACTTTTGCCAATTTAGTAAACGTCCAGGAATTTCTTGAAAACACAAATTGAATATAATAGCAGAACGAACTAAATACTTAATTTGATGTCATACTATGAATATATAGTTAGTATGTACCTCTATATATGACATTCGTTCAGGAGAAAAAAGTCAAAGTTTATCTAATTAGAAAAGGTAATGACTGAACTGACACTTCATTAAAATGTTATTTGATGCCTATGAAAATGAGAAAAACAACCTCATGTAATAAGAAAACATCAGATTACGCTAACTGATATAGTGTTGGTGAGGTTAGTGTTATCAGATAATTGCCTTTCATTTAAACTGCATGAATATTGCGAAATCTAAAACATAAATATTTATCTATGTATGTTTATACATTTAAACAAATGATCTGCAGTTGTATCTGTTAGGGCTCTATCTGAATTGTATTGGGATGATCCTGTGCACAGATTGCCTTGCATGTTTTTAAGTTTTAAATATGTAGGTGCATGTCAATTTAGTAAATCACTAGTTTGAAGCAAGCTTTTACTTACTAAGAACTTAAGAGGAGTTGTTCACACTTGGATGTAGGAATAGCTGGTACAGCCCAGTCCCCTGTGCTCATTCCCCTTTCCCTCCACTGTTTGATTAAACACTACTTTCCCCCCATTCCCTCTTATCTGGGCTGTCGCTGCATGAAGGAGCTATCTGCTGTGTGACTGGCAGACTACTGCCTGCTGCCTCTGATAGCATTCCACTTTGGTTAGGTAAATAGGAACTTAACTGAACTGAGACTATTTAAACAGTCTAAATGTAAGGAGATTAAAACTGGCCAAACAGTGGCTGAGCACAGGGATGCATCGCTGCTAGTTATGCACTACTGGAAGAATGAAAAACACACATGTGGGTTTGCGCACGGCAAACACACACATTTCACAAAGTCAAACAGAAAGACACAAGCACGGGAGGCGCTCAGCAAAAGACGTACAGAGCGAGAGGACACATAGAATCAGCCTTTGGTTGTTTTTGATGCCTTGGCGACCTCTGACCTACAAAATCACTGCCCACGCATGCAGAATCTCCACACACAGATACAAATGGCACGAGGCAGGCAGAGCAGGATGGACCTGGGGACAAGTTTCCGCCTGGACGCCCTCATATGCAGCCAGTCCTGCCCTGCTCTGCCCACAGGCCTCTCCCGACCGGCCGGTCGAGTGAGCGACCCACCCTGACTCTAACGCTGTGTGGCAGGGGGACCTAGAGACAGATGTTCCCTGCCACTGGCATGGAGCAGAAGAGGATATGGCGCACAGTATATGTGTCTGTGCATGCAGAAGGAGAGAGAGACAGAGAGATAAACTGAATGCTTGGATGGCGGTGTTGGGAGGAAGGAGGAGCAGCAGTGGGTGGCTGTTTGGTGGAGGTGGTGGGGGTGTAAAAGACGAAATAAATCAAGTCAAAGCAATTTGTGGCAATGGCTGCTGCAGTGTCATTAGGAATCCCGTCACGCAGCAGCTCCTCTGAGCAGTCAGCAGACGCAGGTTGACAGCAGGCCAAAGAGGAATTTTAATTTCCCCCCCAGTCTCACAGCTCCCACCATCTCCTGACTACTGGCCCACCCTGCCAATAATAGCCTTCAAACCCATTCACAACACTGCTGGGGACTCCTGTCAATACCATAATAATACATGATCGCTCCCAAAATGTGGCTACATTATTTTAAAAGCCTTTAGTTCCATGTTAAGTTTCACTCAGAAAGGAGTAATAAACGCAAATATATTTAATGTTGTTCACAATACAGCTTCTGAATCAGTAAGTGTAAATACACTGAATACCCAAAATCATGTAATACAATGTAATGGTAATAAAATAACATTTAAAAAAATATTTTTAGAATAGAAACTGATCTTTCTTGGCTTTTTTTTTAGCATTGAAACCTGCCTGTGTGTACAGACAGTGACCCTGTTTTATTTAAACACTTTGATAATGGTAAGTTATAGGAGTTGGTTTGAGACATTGCACTGAGCTGGTTAATCAGGTGATGTCGATAACAGCTCTTTGGTTCTCATTTTCTGCCTTATTTTCTTGTGTTTGTGAAATGATTTCCACCATTATCCAACATGTTTTCTGACACGGTAAACGTGTGTGAAGTCACGTATAAAGAAATAAAATGCATCCATGTCACACAGAGCTGAAGGTGAGAAAGCAACTGAAGAAACAATGTTTTTCCATTTGAGAAAAAGCCAAAGCTGCAATAATTGCATCTGACAGCAGTGTTATAACAACCACGATGAGCTGAATGTAATAAACTGTGCTTTAAATCAGAGTTAATCGCACACAAATATCTAAAATGAATGACTCTAAAAGAAAAATCAGTACTATGTGTTGGAGATAACATCTCTCATTGAAGCAGGGTGTGCTTCCCGAGCCGAGCAGGGCAGAGTAATGCTGAACATTTCTCCTCCCTGCTGCCACTTTAATGAGCAGACAAAATGGCCACCGTTGAATAATTAATATGCGGGTCCATTAACAAGGCATTAGAATGCATTCTATCTCTTATCGATTTTTTCCTGTTTTTTTTTTCTTTGTTGAAAACTTTTACTCCATCCGTAGACCACTCTGCGTCCAGCGCTGGCGAGAGTGAAATATGGCTGCTGCTGTTTAAATGTCAGCTTTGTAATTACACGTGGAGCCAGGGGCCGGGCTATCCCACGGCCGGAGGGCCTCTGATTTATGGTCAGGCACTGATGGCAACAGCACAGACACACACACAGACAAAATGCATCCACACATTAGGCATCCCCCTCACACACACACACAACCAGCATATACTGAGATTACACACCTTTTTGTTTACTATTTCGTTCATCCATTAAGTTAATGCTTTCATATAACATGAGTAAACACAACAGTTGCTTAATATCATAAATAACTCTGAATAATAAATGATCCGTACCATTAAATGCCCCCCCCCCCAGATTTTAAAAGGCTATCAAATTATTTAAATTCGAAAAGTGATAATGTGACTATGGAAATAATGTCTGCACTAACACACCTTTGTCTTAGCCACTGCAAGAGTCAGACAATTCAGTCACTCCTGCCTGTTAAGTGTAACCTCATGCCCCCCCCTCATACACACTCTCCCCCTCCCAGTGCTTTTTGCGTAGCGGTCTAACACAGTGTAGTGGCATGTGGGACACCCCGGTTCAATACTCCCTCCCTCACGCTCTCCGCCCATCAGTGAGATGGTAGGCACAGATACCTGCTGGGAAAACTAATCTATATCTGGACGAATAGAGGAGGAGAGGCGAGGCCAGATCAATGTACAGATATTGATACGCGCAGCCATGCGAGGAGACTACACTCCTTCTGAACTCATTCTCTCTCTCGCTGAAAAGATTAGGAATCGAGATGAACTGCTGAGTAAGGTGTGTGTGTGTGTGTGTGTGATGACAAAAGAGACACTGTAACACACTGGCAGATTCTAGAGATAGAGCAGGGCGAAGGAGGAGAGATGAAGGAGGGAGTGGAGATACGTAGCAGAGACACAGATTACCACCACAGAGCTCAGTAATGGTGTGAGTGGAGCACGTCAATAATAAATACCTCCCATTACACCACGTTGGACCGCTGCAGCAGTCTGTACAGCGCGACACCTGCTGACTCCCTGATCTGCCTCATATTACACTGATGCTCTCTCACAGTGAGCTTCTGTGGCCTACAATACCCTGACTCCATATAAAGCTCATACAGTCATATACGAGTCTGCTGCGCTGAAGTCATTTTGCAGCACAGTACAGAGGTGGGGCGTCAGGGTTTGATCCCCTCTGACGACTCCCTGTTGGGCTCTGGATTCCCCCCCCCCCACCCTCTCTTCAAAGAGACGGGGCTTGACATCCAGGTGTTTTATAGTATTTGTGGCTCTGATCATCCATCAAGCCGATCGATCACTCTCCCAGCAGCTTTTATTAATGATCTTGTCAGGCAGCCCGCTCTCGGGTGTAGCCGCTTGTCCAGGATGATAGATCATTAGCTAGTCCGCCTGCTATTTATTCTCTCATGACCTTGTCTTTCTCTATTGTTGAGTGGGCCGAGTTATGAAAGCTAGAACATGATAATTCACTATTGATTCAGTGTTTTTTATGAAAAAGTTTTTTTTTTTTTTTACCTGTGTTCAAGTGCAAAGAGACATACAGTGGGGGAAGAAGTAATATGATTAATTAAAGGGGACCTATCATGCAAAATGCACTTGTGTACGTCTTTTATACATGAATATGTGTCCCCGGTGTTCCAGGGAACTCACCAAGTGTCAGAAAACACAACCCTCTCTATTTTCCTCCATACCCAAATCTCTAAAAAAGGGGCTGCAACGGATCTGATAAAAACTGATCCAGATTTGAACACTGTCCTGACGTCAGGACAGTGGCGCTACGGCTATTGGGCCAACTCCACCAATCAGGAGGAGACAGCCACGGCCATTGCCGTTCGAAAGCGCTGGAGACGCTGTAGTACATATGCCAGGCCTGTAGGTGGTGCTGTTCTCACAGAATCTGCCCTTACAAACACAGAGCTAAAAAATGTCAAATTGAGCAAAATGAGGCATGGCTAAAATGCATGATCTGTTTCGTATTTTGAAAAATAAAAAAGTATAAATATGCCTTATATAGGTATGGTCCTACACTATATTATTCAAATATAGCATGATAGGTCCACTTTAAGTAAAAGTATCAATACCCCAATATAAAAAATACTCAATTTCTAATTGCACTTAAGCCAAAGTCATTATGCATAATAGTGTCTCTTTAAATGTTATATTATTATATATTTTGATATTTTTTCTAAATTATTATTACATAGTTATGTAAGTTGAAGATGGTCAAGATGGAGCTAATTCTTTTTGGTGGAGTTAACTACTTTTATAAACTGTTGGGTAGTTTAATCCCATAGCATCGCATCATGCTGTAGGTAATAAAGAGGTCATATCTTGAAAATGTAAGTCTTCAGAAGTAGCTATTAACTGCTGAAACTCCTGTGGTGGAGTACAAAGTACAAAAGCTGCCCCTGAATTGTAGTAATGTAGAAGTATAATGTAGCAAACAATGAAACTACTCAAGTGAAGTACCTTACATTTGTAACTATTTTCCACTACTGGACAAAGAAGTGGTGTTGATTAATTGTGCAGGATATTCCTCATTGCCTTCAGTTAGAAAACACGATGTGGATCATCACAGAAAACAAGACAAACATAATTAACAGATGGTAGCGAGGGACAGACAGAAGAATAAAAGCAAAAGAGAGTAAGAGAGTAAGGAAAAGTTAAAAAGGTCAACAGAGAAAAAGGCAAAGAGAAAGCAGAGAGCGAGTCAGCGGGAGTTTCACAGGAACGAAGCCCGAGGCAGAGCCAGTGAGGTGTAAGCAGCTTTAGAATAAACATGAGCTCCATGTAAACAACAACCTGCCACTACAAGCATCGGTTACGCACCCACACAGACCTGCTGGGGTTCTGCATTCACTGATGTGTGTTTGTATGTGTGTGTACTGTATACTCAGGGTGTCCCTGGGGCTGAAGAGCCTTGCCTGTCATCCTCCCATCACTCCTCTCTCTACCCACTTACATCCATAAAGCCTGTCATGTTGATCAAGTAGCTACAGGCCCCGAGCCTATTGTGATTGTCAGAAGTGTGCACTTGTGAATGTTTGACTGTATAATTGTAGCCTGATTTCCTGTTTGTGACGGCAAAGTACAGAAAACAGAGCAGCAGTGTATTAGTAACCCGCCACAGAGGCCACTGTGTTCCTTTGGCTCATTATTTCAGTCTGACCTGTTTATTATGCAGCCAGTGTTCGGACAGAGGAGGGAGGTACTTCTTCATGATGGACAGCTTTCATGTTCACAGCAGAACGACGGCAGGCTGACACCTCTGTGGAGTCACAGTGACAGAGGACGAGCTTCAGTTCAAATTCAAATCCTTTCAGAGTGCAGGGTGCAAATTACTACACTGTTGACCTCTCTGCATTAGCTGTATTGTGGAGTTTAAATAGTACATGTTGGAACATTTCCTAATTGTTGTGACCATATAGTAACCTCAAACTCTTGATTGATTTTCCAAAGTCTAATGGATTATTCCAGGGCTTGAATCAGGCTGTTTGTGCCTCTAAACTTTAGAAATGATTTACTTTACTTATTAGATGATCTTATTAATTTGGTTAAATTAAAACAACCTATTTTAGACATATCAAGTCTTACTTATACTTCCTTGCTATTACGCAATCAATGTTGCTGTTTTAATAATTAGGATGAGAGTTCCTTACAATGCTTATTTGCTGAGACGTGAATAAAAACTATTCCCTAAAATCTCATACTATTTCAGCAGCATCACTGCTGGGTGTGGTCAGAAGGCTTCTGTTGCACCTGTATTCACAGCCAACGTCCACAGGGATGCCGCGGTATACTGACGCACACTGGAGGTTAAATCCCTGGAGATCAGCTGAAGTTCAGTTCCTCTAATTGCTTTTACTCTGAAGCACTTTTAAAAAAACAAGAACTCCTTCACACTGTCTCGAGTGCTGCTGAAAGGTTTATTTGATTACAACAATTCGGGCTGTCCAATCTTAATCAGGTGTATGGGCAAGAGACAGAAAGTGGGAGTTCTTCTTGTTGGTTTCAAGATTGCACTTTCTTCCAACGCACCTGCAACAGTCAGGTGCGCAGAGATTTATTTTTTATATCCCGAAGCAATTTCTTTGCTTGGCAAATGTTAATAGATATAGAAAGTTCATACCTGTGCCCTTGTGTTCTTTGTGCTGTTTATAACAACTTAATTGCCTGCCCATAGGTCTCTCCCTGTGAAGAAGTAGCAAACGATCAAGCTTTTCTGTCTGCGGCCAAGGCTGGGATACTATTCTGAAAAGCGGGTAGAGAAAATGAATCAATCATTGAATGGACTGGCTTTCAATCAGTGTGCTCAATGTCATACAAAATCTCACTTTGAAATGTAATACCGATTCAATCCTTTGTTAGCTTGTGATGCCAGCTGGCACCTGTTATAACCTAATGTGTCCATTGTCTAAACAGAATGATAAACAAATCACAAAAAGTAAATACATATTATTGTGCAGCTGGGCCTACTGTGACAGAGCAAAGACACACCAAACCAACTGTACTCTGCCTCCATCTCTTTATCACTCCACCTGCTTCTTTTAAACCCTTCTACCCAAACTCTCCATGTGTCTCTGACACAAAAACAACCTCACCGGTGTCCCCAATAACCCACCCTCAGAGACCCAGGGGCCCAATAAGCAGCCATCTGCAGTCAACCTCTTCCACCATGCTCCAGCAAACATAAGCAGTGAGTGTGTGAATGTGTGTTTGTGAGAGGGAGGTGGATGTGGTTCAAGGGCACGAGTACTCCATCTAGCTCAGACTAGGGAATATCCACCGGCCCCACCTCCCCCTTTTGTACATCAGGGAGGCACTGCAACCCGTCCTGAGTGCCCCCCTAAACACACTCACCTATTACTGCGCACCAGCTCTATGCTCTTGATTTTGCCCCTCTGATGCTGTAGCTGCAGCCCCTGCCTTCCTGCCTGTCGACCTGGCCGACTCCCAGCATTGTGTGGGTGGTTGGGTGGAGTGGCGGGGGGGTTTGGGGGCACTGAAGCTGTCCTCTGGTGCTCCTGTAGCCCTGCCTGCTCATCCATCCTAGCCTGCCAGCCCACAGATCGATAGCTCTGCTCTCTTAATCAGGTCTCTGGTGACTGTGGGCGGACAAGTGTGTGTGTGTGTGTGTGTGTGTGTGTGTGTGTGTGTGTGTGTGTGTGGACAGGAGGGTTGCATTTGTGTTTCTTTCCATCTTCAGCTCTCTAGCTGTTCATCACGACTGTTTATCTCAACCTTATTTCAAGGCTTTTCTTCTTCATCTCAAAGTCCTTTGCATATCACTTGTTAAAAAACCCTACGCTGACTTTCTTCGAAATCTTCTTTTCTGTCATTTTCTATCAACTGTCTTGAGCTAGCTCTTGTTAAGGCTCCATCTCACTGACAGTGCTGCTTTATATTTCTGCTCCTCTCTCTGCCTTTTCTTTCATCTCCTTACGCACTCTCTGTGTATTCTGGCAGCACGCCAGGGCTCATTCAGAAGAAGTCCTCACAGTCAAGTTGGTCCCGGTGCCACTGCAATCTGTTATGACTTGTGATGGAGACAGAGGAGGTGAAGTAATGGAGAAACGGAGATGGAAAAAGGATGAGAGGTGAAAACAGGGAGTGGAGCGAGTGGGTTAGTCGGATGGAGTGCGGGGCATCCAGCTGTGGTGTTGTGCCTTGCTAGAGAATCCGCCTTCAGGCTCTCATCACACCTGTGTAGCCACAGCTGCACACACACACACACACACACACACACACACACACACACACACACACACACACACACACACACACACACACACACACACACACACACACACACACACACACAACACACACACACACACACACACACACACACACACACACACACACACACACACACACACACACACACACACACACACACACACACACACACACACACACACACACACACACACACACACACACACACACACACACACACACACACACACACACACACACACACACACACAGGGGTTTACAAAGAAGTGGCTAACAAAAATAACACCCAAAAACTTTTTTACTATTTAATAAAACTCTTTAATTTAGTGAACCGGTGTGTGTACATCATGAGGTGATTCATATCGATGATCATATTTCAAAGATGTCTTCTTTCCTACCACCATTGTCTATTATTTAGTTTAGTGCAAGTGTAATTATCCCTCATTCTAGACATTGCACCGCTCAAAAGGCATTTAGAATGATCTGATCAAAACATTTTCACCAATAAAACATCAGAACATACCAATTATAGTTCCTAAAACACTCTTCACCAATAGGAACTGCTGTACGCTGTATCGGAACAGTTGAATATCCAGTTCCATGGTATGTGCAATTTCCGATCTCAGTGAGGCATATTGAGCAGTAGATCCTGTAGTTCTCCTATAACAGGTTTGTATTATTATAAATCTATATTGTCCAACATGTTTTCCCATTAGTTTAAAATAAATCAGCACTGCAACATACTGCATAACGGATCTGGGACACAACTAAAATAAAGAATCCCACAAAAGTGGGTCACAGTAGTTGACGTCGTTTATATGTCTGTCACATAGGTGTTGGTTAGCTCACTATTTTTAAAGCAACTTCAGACAACTTTGACTTTTCTATATAAATGCAGTTTCAACCAGACACACATTCTGTGTAGTTTCACATTGACTCAATAAATTATTCTATCAGACCCATCTTGCACAGTAACTGATGAACAGAGCTTGACATAATTGGCTTTCCACATAATAGAATTACCTTTGTAGCAATGTTCGTAGTTGTGATTTAGTTACCTCAGAGGTCAAGTCATTTTCCACGAGGGGTTTTTCATTACTTAGTATTTCCTCTGGACACTTGTCAGTAATGTTTGTCTGATCTAAGGAGCAGATGGGGACAGCCGGGATGTGGCGTACATCTACAGTTCTTCACCAGGAACCTGTAGGTTGAGGTTCAGTCAGGGGAAGAAGTGTCTTAGGAGGTCCTTCTTGTTGACTTTGCCCATCTGATTCCTCGGCATCTCGTCCACCAGCAGCAGGCCTGTGGGGATGATGTAGGGCACCATGTGCTCCCTGCAATAAACACTGATGTTAAAACACTGAAGACTGCACTTCAGAAAGCGAGATCAACACAGGCAGGCATGCACAACAACACACAACTCTGATGTATGTGCACATGGATGGGAATATGCAGGAGCTCACAACAACAGAAAGAACTGGAAAACAATTGCAACACAAAGGCTAGCCCTTTGGCAGAGTAGTTGAGATAAGAAAATAAATGTCCTTCATACACTCCGCCGCTCTCCTCCCTAATATCCCCAATTCGCCTTCCAGACACAGACAATTCCATTCGTACAAAACAATATAATCACTGTGAGATGAAATAAATAAAAATAATAATAAAAGGAAAAACAGAAGGCTGGGATAATTAAAAGTGTTTTATTTTTTCGGGTTTGAATGCATGGCTGTTACGTCAAGTCTTGAAGCCTGGAGCTTTTCTATTATCTTCTAACCTAGTTTGTTTGTTTGTGCCAGAGTGTGTGCGTGTGTTTATGTGTGTATGCTTATGGTGCGAGTGAGCATAATGACTCATACTGCTGCCATCAAACACTCCTTTCAGCAGATGTCTCCGTCTCTGTGACTCAGTGAGTAAAGTGTGAGTGAGTATATGTGCATCCATACACATCTCTGTAATGGGGCTCGTGTCACCAATTTCTCTGGGGCAGTGTGTGTGTGTGTGTGTGTGTGTGTGTGTGTGTGTGTGTGTGTGTGTTTGTGTGTGTTTTCAAGGCAGTGTGAGGGTGTGATATAGATTCAGACTGACAGCTGAAGCCAGGGCACTGAAGAGTGAGCATCCATCTCCTTGTTTATGTCTCATTTTATCTCCCTCTCTCTCTCTCTCTCCTCGAGACCCTGGCCCAGCAGTGGGCTGTGTGCTGGCACTGCCTGTCTGCTGGCAGCACCCCTGGCTGCAAACACTCTGTGTGTGTGTGTGTGTGTGTGTGTGTGTGTGTGTGTGTGTGTGTGTGTGTGTGTGTGTGTGTGTGTGTGTGTGTGTGTGTGTGTGTGTGTGTGTGTGTGTGTGTGTGTGTGTGTGTTAACCTGGGTCACAAGCAGCAGTAGTAATCCACCATGCTGGACCAGCAGGCCACAGCAGTAGGAGCTGAAACCCCCACACCATATGGGGCCAACAGCCGTCACACACGCAGATACACACACCCACACACACAAATGCATGCACGCACACACAAAATGAATTCATACAGAATTCAGAGGTGTGAATAAATGATAGTGGTGGGTAGTAAAAAGAGTAGGAGAGAAAAACAGATGGTGGGAAAGTGAAGGGAAAAGTGGTCAAATGAGAGGCGAGTAAAACTGGAGAATACAAAAAGAAGAGGTGTCTTTGTGCCTTCAGTCCCCAAACCGAGAGCTGCATGTCACCACCAACTGTCTGCGTTAGACAAAATAAACTCTACTGACATTTAGAAAGGGCAGAAGATAAAACCCGACGGCCTCTGTAACAATAATTTGTTTGCTTCCTCTACATCTTCCTCTTTTTCATCTCCTGTCTTTCCTTCAGCTCCCCTCATTAGTCCATATCTGGCCTCTCTTTCTCTCACATCCCTCCCTATTGATCTGCGGACTTCAGGGCCGCTCACTGGGGATGTGTGCTGAACTGCAGAGTCTGCATTAGAAGCCTTCATTTGTTTACCACACGACTGACAAAGAGCTGTGGAAATTGTCTTCTTAAATCAGCGTAATAAGATTTAACCAAGACAGGGCCAGCACTGTAATAATATGATGCTCTTTTGTTTTTAGGGAATTCAGGATTGTTGATGTAAGTTTATAATAAAAAAAAATGTCCAAAGTAATTATGAACTCTTCCCTTACGTTGCTGCAAAAGTTAAGCCAGGTTTAACTTTTTATGGGCGACCCTGCATTTATTTTTGCCGCAAATGAATAATGCAGCTGTATTTATTCACGCCCTCCTGCTGTTTATCTGAAAATAAATCTCAGGACTAACTTTGCAGGTTTATACCCGTGTGTTTACAGGCATCTTTCCTATAGTTTGTGTGAGCAAAATGGACTTGGAAATGGGGCCTACACCAACCCACTAGCCTACCTTCCACGGGGGAAAATGACTTATAACAGTCCGTTTATGATCTGGTTTAAACAGTGTCATATAGAATAGATTTGAAAAGCAAGCATACACATAATCACACATGAGATTATCCGTCTGAAAGTCACAGCACCTTGCCCAGGTCTTCAGCTCTGACAGGGTCATACTCCGCCCTTTCCGCAGCTGCACCACTGCGGTGACTCTCTGACCCCAGGTAGCATCTGGTGCTCCGATCACAGCCACATCTGCAAGGTTAAAAATCACAAAAGGCAGACGACATGTCATTGTAAAGTTTCAACTGCTCAATTTCATTCAACACCATGCAGTGCTCTTGTATTAGGACACTTTTACATTTCTTCTGTTGTTGGCTGTATACTTCAGCACGTTGGTTTTATAGCAGAACAATACCTCAGATTCAAATATCTGACTCTTATCCTAAACTATAAGGTGGTTACAGGTGGACAGTTAAGAAAATGTTTCAGTCATTTTGTATGAATGTTTAAGATCATTGTCATACTGCTTGGTACACATTTAGGGGGACTAAATACTGTTTTAAAAAGGCTGAAAATCTTGTTGTTGTTGATTTATACAACTTGAATTCCTGACACTTGTCACATCCCTTCTACTTCCTAACTGAACCTGTGCAGCTTACCGAGGATGTCTGGATGAGCCAGTAGGTGCCGCTCCACCTCGAGGGCACTGATCTTGTAGCCGCCGCTCTTGATGATGTCAACACTGGTGCGGCCCATTATCCAATACACACCATCTCTATAGGCCGCTGTGTCTCCTAAAAGATGCATTAATACAAGAAATGTAGAACAAATAATCAAGAACGGAAAATAAATAGTGACCTCAGGATGATTTTCAGAATTAAATCATTTTGAGCCTTGCTTGCCTAGACCACCTAATTAACTATGTTTGCAATAAATGGTTTTGCGAAAACCTTTTGGGTTTATGGGGAACAATCTGAGTGAAAATCATTAAAAACAACAAAATGGCGTACAGAAGTAACTTTCATATCACCTTTAGGACTAGATACAAGCTATGTAGGGTAAACTTGGTTAAAAACAAGGTGTGTGTGTGTGTGTGTGTGTGTGTGTGTGAGTGTGTAGGTGTGTGTGTGTGTGTATGTGTGTGTGAGCATGGGGAAGTCAGAGTGCAGTGGATGGATGAGTGTTTAAGATCCCCCCACATCATCCCTCTAGACACAAACCCTCCACACACACACACACACACACACACACACACACACACACACACACACATACAGTAGGTGTCTGGGGGACAGGTGTGGAAGAGGATGAGTACAGAGGGGCTCAGCTGGGCCTGGGGATGACGAGCGGAGGAAATGGGTCAGTATGGATGAGTGGAGAGAGACGGAGGGGGAGAAAAATGGACAGAGCAGGGAAGGAGCGGAGAGAGGAAAAGCAGGAACAGGAAGGTGTCCTTTTGGATTATTACCGGGGGTGCGTCTACAGCTGGGGCCGAGGGAGGAATGGGTGTTAGTGTGTCTGCGAGACACTGTGATGAGGTTAAGCGGACACTATAGTTTTATTGAAGGGTTGGAAAAAGATGGTGGACTGAGAGGTCAACAAAGGTAAAGGACAGCTACTGCAGGTAAACTAAAACCTGCACATTTTATTTAATTATAGACCATATTTTGTATTTGTAGACCATCTTCAGACAGTTTTTTAAGCCAAACAAATACATCTAAATAATAACCTTTACCAAAAATGTATTATTAAATGTAATAACTGCCATTTGGATAAGCATTCAGACCATTATGCAGGATGAGATTTAGATATAAATCATATTCATATTCTCTAACTATAGGTAGGAAAGTGAATAAGTGTATTACTATTCCTTTGATGGCGTTGAACTGGGAGACTTTGGATTAATTCCATCAGTGTTTAAATCCCAAGGTACCCGCTATTGAATCTTTGCTTGTTTGTCTACAGCTGAAACATGGAACCAATAACTAAAAAGGACTGGCCCTGCCTCACATAGAATCAACACGATGAAGCATTTGAGGAGAAGGGTTATATTTTGATGGTGGTCTGTTTTTACTGCCATCTACAATCTGTCCTCTACTTCATCATTTAATCTCATTTGTTCTCTACTCTAACCCTGTATTCCTCTATACATCTTACATATTTGTCCACTTTTTCAGTGTCAGCCAAACACATAAAAACTATGTTTTTTTGGGGGGGTTCCATCCTTGCCCTCAATTTTTCTCAGTCCCTCTGGAGCATCTCTCACCACGTCTCCTGTTTCCTCCTCTCCACCTATCTTCCCTGTCTCTTCTTCCCCTCTTGCCTCTCCGCTTCAGCATCAATAGAGGGCCCATCTGTTCCCATACATCACGCACTTCATTTCAGTTTATTAGCTGGGATAAATCATAAATATTTCATTATACATCACGGGCGGCTGTCGCCTGCACACCGACAATTTATCACCGCTGCCCTCTCTGCCGGCTTGCCACGGCGGCTATAAGCTTTCCAGTCTATTAAACAAGATTGATACAGTGTGTAAATTTAGATATTGGGAATTTCTTCACAGACCACTGCTCCGCACTGATAGGCCAGGGTAACAGGGGAGGGGGAGCAGAGAGATGTGGGGGAGGGGGGTAGTTAGTTTTCCCTATTCTCATCTTCCTTTGGATGAAGGGAAAAAAAGAAAATAAATTAGGAATAATTTGGTTACAGCCATGTAGCTTTCTCATCTTATGCAAATAGATATGGTGAAAAGAGCAGTTTACATGCACATTGATACGCTGTTAGTGTGTGTATCCATGAGCTGAAACGAATAAAAACACCATAAAAGTTGTCCATTTGGCTGCAAATGTTTAAGCGTGGAGGAAAGAAGCGACATTAAAGAGGAAATGTTTGATTAAAGAGTTGAAGAGAAACACTCAGACATCAACTTGAATTCAGTTTGAAGTACTTATACAGGATTCTTTGACCTTGTCTCTTTGAGGTGGGGGGGGGGGGATAACGAGGGAAAGAACAGCATGTTTGGAGAGAGGCACGAGTGGGAATAGTGATTGGAGAACACAGACTGATAAAAGAGGAAAGAAGGGCGAGAGAGATTGTTGGGAACTGTGTTACTAGGACGCACACAAACACACGAGCTGGTACACATACACACATACTGAACGTGCACACACCGTACATACACACACACACACGCACGCACGCACGCACACAAACACTAGTTCAGGCATCAGAGACTCTCTGCCATTATGTGTTATGGCGTCGGAGGCAGATATGGCCGAATGGCTTTCTTAATTAAAACGATAAGAAGCCTAATTGCACTGGGCTTTCATCTCATTCTGAGGCATTAAAGAAAGTGAAGGCACAGAGTGGAAAAAAAAGAAAGAAATAAAAACAGATCAAGACTTTAACTGGAGGGTGTAGGGCAGAGGAAAACTCCATCAAGTCTTTCAGACAACAAGAGACATTAGCTGGCTCTGCAGAAAACTTCATTCTGTCACAGTGTAACTTATTAAAATGGACACAGAGTTATTTTAAGCCGTTAATTATCATTTTCTTAGCAGGAAAAACAACATTGTGTAGCGAAGAGTGTTATCAACAGATTTTCAAATTCCAGCGACAGCATTTTTTCAGAGTCACACAAAAGTGC
Organism: Trematomus bernacchii; assembly: GCF_902827165.1. NCBI lineage: Eukaryota > Metazoa > Chordata > Actinopteri > Perciformes > Nototheniidae > Trematomus > Trematomus bernacchii. The sequence goes on from NW_022987973.1 coordinate 11,185,684, forward strand.
CTTAAGTGGAATTTCTGCTGGAGTGTGACATTTGAACATTTTCCAGAACTCTGATGACTGGCCTTCATTCCTGTTGACATATCTTTGGTTACTCAAAGAAGTCGACATCAGTGTGATTCTTACCAGCTTTAGTGGTAAACCAAACATATCAAATTGAAAAGATTTAAAGAAGAGGAGTAGAAATATGAACCGCTACAGTTGTTAACTTTGAATTTAAAGTTGTTATTTTTATGATTATTTTATTTATTTTCTAATCTTTTGCTTATCTGTGTGTATCCTGACAAAAATGTAAGTGCACCACGGCAATTTCAAACTACACAGACACGGATGCACACATAGTCTGCCCATGTTTCTTAGACAAAAAGTGTGTGAACGAAAAGGGCAGAGTGTGACATATGTCAAAGACCAACATCACACAAACACTTCAGCCTGTCTGCCACTGGCGTCAGGGCTGGAGGTGTCGGGGATGGAAAGAGGCGACTAAAAATGCACAAAAACATTTTCTTTGTGTGTGGAGGTGACAGTCATCGAGTCCCAGCCTTCCAGCTACATGACAGATTTCTGCGGCTACTGAAATAAATAGAAATAACTGTTATTTGAGCCTCTGTAATTGAATGTGAGGTTGTCCTTGATCTAAGTACTATGTACTTCTATGTTGCATGTGCACACCAAACTCAATCATGGAGAACCATGTAGCCTTATGTAAAGTACATACTCTGAGTTTTAAAATACAAGCATATCCACATTCATCATATATCCTTATTCTGGCTTTGACTTTCTGCACACTCAGAAGCTTGAAAAAGGAACATTTAATTCAATGGGTAGGGCTGCGTGGCTAAAAAAATCAAAATCCAATTCCAGATACTCAAGCAGGTGGTTAAAGGTTTTTGAACTCCTTACAAAACATATATTCGCTACTGTATTCTAAAAATCCCCAAACCCAAATCACCATCCACTTACGCTACTTGAAACTTAAGCAGTTTTTGTCAACCAAACAAAGCAGATGTAATTCTCCCTTATACTGAACATCTTCCACACACTTTCTATTTTAATGAATGAATTTCTCACTTGAATTGCAAAGAAATCTCAAATGTTTTGTCTTTTGTCTTTACGCTACATCTATTGTTGTATAACTGGCATAAAACCAGGTTCTACGTCTCTGCGTGTCTTTGTTGTATGTTGTCTATTCTGAATGTTTTGATGGCACGTTATGAGGAGTAGCTTTACTCTTCTCATTGTACTTGTATAATGACAATAAATGCTTCTGATTCTAATATTTAATGATGATACAAAGCTTTTAAAAACTCATTGCCTAGTTAAACAAATGACCTATCATCCAAAAAACTTAAAAACTGTTTTTGCTGTTTAGAGATACAGCCATGTTGTTTTTAAACGTATCTCTGCACTAGCTTTAATGAAGTGTTAGAGTGAGCCCAATGAGCAGAAGGTGTAAGTGGAGTCACAGTCTTTCAGCACATTCATCAGGACCTACACTCTCACACTGCAGGTTAAAGCTGAGTGTCCTCCATCACTGTGGAGAGGAGAGCCTTATCTGCACAAAGATGAGCGAGGTCTAGATGCGAGTCGTGACTCTACTCAGAGCGACTGTAAACACTTAGCATATATGAATATTAATGTTCCACATTAAAGCCCCGATGCCTAGATGGAAGAGTTAATGAGGATAAATAACAGACAGCCAAGCAGTGAAATCCCAACTCTGACATTATTTATCATCCTTAACTTTTGTCACAGCTCTTTTTTTTTGTAATTAATATTGTACAAGAAAGCACTTTGCACTTGGATGAGTGATCTAATTTGTTTAATATAACGCAATTAAAGGAGTTTGAATTGCTTTACATTCGTGCTGCTGATTACATTCCTTACTGGGTTGCCTCTCCGCCAGCAGATAACAAGCTCAACTTGAGGATTGATGTCTGTCTCAGATATGGCATGTTCATCAAGCAAACTACTTAGCTGCCATTTACATGCTCCTTCTCTGCACTGAATCACACACATCTGATAGTCAACCAAAAAACAGCCCTCAATTATAAAAGGCTGAACAATGAGCAAACCAGGTTTAAAAATTCAGATTCGTTATGCATTTAGAAGAGGAAATACAAGTTATTTCCCAACAAACCCCTCTTTTTTTAAATAGGTTTTTTGCAGGAAATATATACAGAGAACAAAATGGCAGCTGCTTCACCAGTTTGCCAAGCACTCTGAGAATTTGGTGACCAACATGAAGCAGTGTTTAAATATATGTACCTGCAGTTGGTGATAATAAAACGCAGACCACCGTGTGTGGACACCTTAGCTTTAAATGCTACAGAGACAGCGGGGGTTGACCAGAGTGCCGGTGGGGTGGGGGTGTTGGTGAAGCCCACTGGGTGCTCTGACATTGTTAGGAAGACACAAAGTGACTTGGGGTGAAATGTGACATTGGGAACCCAGGGAGGGATGGAGGAAGGGAAGAGGAGAGCACAGCTGGGAGCCAGAGAGCAATGCACAAATGACTAGTGATGGCTCTGCGGGATATGAGCCACACTGCGGAGAATTTACCCTGCAGACCCCAAGCTCACCTTTACAGCTGGGGTTACATCTATAAATTGTGTTTTAGGTTGACTTATACAATCTGTCCAGGGACTACAGATGAAAAATAGCATCATGGCTAACTCTGGCACATTTACAGAAATGTTAATTAACGTGCACTGTCCCTTTTAAAAAATGAATAAATAAAAATAATAAAATGGCAGGTGCATCCTGAAATATTGGTAGAAATGTATATTACATAAAATATATTTCAAATGCTGGTTCTGAGTTTGGTTACACAAGTAGCTCCTATGGTGGATAACATGTACTTAAGGGTGAAACTAAGGGAAACCTATGAAGACTTAACCCCCTTGTTGTTTTTTCTGCCTCATCAAATAAATAATGTAACATTAGAAAAGGCAGGGTTAATAGTTAGCCCCAAAACACAGCTTCCGCTCAATCGCTAATGCCTAAGCTTCCCTCTTTTCCCACTAGTCTTTATTAATTTATGTATTCATACATTTATTTATGGTTTACTTCAGAACATCACACTGTAATTCATTCTGAGCTGAAAGCACCGACTAAACCAACATTTACTGCACCAACTTTAGCTTATCGCTTGCTTTTCTCCCCCCTTTGTTGCCACCTCCTTGCTGTATTTACATGTGTACATTGAATCCAACAACAAAAGCCCTTGCAGTGTGGTCAAGTGAGCTGAACTCATATTATAGCTATGGACAGCAGAAAGACTATTCTCTAGAATGAGCACAAAAAAGAGAGCTCAAAAAGGCGGGGGGATCAATGTGCTGCGAGATGTTTGTGAAGATGAGTGGAAAGAGAGAGCACTCGGGAGAAGGTGACGGCTTCCATATAGAGCTGCCAGTCATGCTACACAGCGCCCGCTCACACTACAGAAGACACCTCTGGCCAGTCGAGAATGTATTGATCTAAACTCTCACACTCCTTCTCCACGTCTTACACTCCACTTTTCGTCTCTCTCCCTTTGTCTCCTCTTCCTATTGGCCTGTCAGTCTCCTCTGTGAGCTTTATATACTTCTCAGACTTCATCTTCCACACAGCGAAAACACAATGGTTTTTCAAGATATTTAAATGATTGCAATTCTTTTTTTTTAACTCAATGCAGTTCTGCTAGCTGATGGGAAAGGATGCAAATGTTTAGGTCATACATTAAGTAGTATTAAGTGCTTTTTCAAAATCTAGCTTTAGATAGAGAGGAACATGACTTTCACGAAAAGTAATCAACCTGTTAATACTCATTTTCAGGCTTAGTCCAGATGTACACTGCTCAAGCTTCTTTTCCTACTTTGGTCAACAACAAAAAACAACCCCTGGTCACACAAGCACTTACTAAAAAAACACCGTCCACATGAAATGCGATTCCCAATTGAAGAATTCTTGTCCCAGACCAGCTACGTTTGCAGTGGATTAGTGATGGTTGCTGTGGGAATGTTGCTTATAGCAGTGACCTGATGTCTTTCTTCCCCAATATAGTGGATGAGAAATTGTACATTTATGTGTGAATATGTAAAAATGTATGTTTGATCAGTACTTTTCAGTTTCAAAGAAAATCTCCACCCTGGTTTAACAAAAGCTCTGTTTTTCCATGACTTCAAACTCAGTTTGGGTGTGGGTGAAAGAACTAGGCCTCAATTCATGCATAGAGAAACAGAGAGCAATCACTGGAAACATATTGCAAAAACATTGTTATATGAAATGGAAATATTGATAAAGTACCAGCCCGTGTTAAAAAAAAGGGTCTCGTTTCCCTGAAAAGCAGTCTAGTGCTGAATATCTTCCTTTTGCCTCAATGACCTGAAGGTGAAATCCAGAAGGATGTGGAAAAAGTGAGATACAGAAAGCTCGGTAGGAAGGTGACAAGAGATCAGCAAGAGTTAGCAAGTCAGAGATGGAGTGTGAGGATGAGACCGAGTGTTAGAGAAAAAGGTGGAGTGTGAAACATGGCGCAGGTGTGAGGGCAAAAACGGTAAGACTGTGAGAAGGAAGGTAGCAAGCAAAGGGTTAAGAGCAAGGAGTCTCCATCCTAACACCTCCCTCCCAGACATACAGTGTGTGTGGACGTGTGTTTATCTTGTGTGGGTTTATTTTATTATCTATTCAGTCTTAATGTCAGTTAAAATTATTCCAGATGTATTTATGAGACATGATACTTTAAAAAAAAGTTTTCTGTGTTACTTTGCTATAATACACAGCTCTAAATACAACAATGCCTCTGAGCCTCAGTTCAAGTAAAGGTGTGTGTGTGTGTGTGTGTTTAAGTTGGCATCGGGGAGCACAGACAGGTGGGTAGGCAAGGAATGTGTTTGAAAGCTTCCTATTGAGCAGTCCATGCTGTGTGTGTGTGTGTGTGTGTGTGTGTGTGTGTGTGTGTGTGTGTGTGTGTGTGTGTGTGTGTGTGTGTGTGTGTGTGTGTGTGTGTGTGTGTGTGTGTGTGTGTGTGTGTGTGTGTGTGTGTGTGTGTGTGTGTGTGTGTGTGTGGCTTGAGGGACTGGTCTGTGGGGAGCTGATTGCACGGGCTCTCATTATGTGGCCAGCGGCTGTAATGGAGTGTGACAGCAGCTTGCTGTGCTCTGGATCTCTGTCCTTCCAGCCTGCAAAGCCAATTAAACACACTCTGCCCTGCTCTCCCACCGCCTCGCCCAGCGTTGCTCTCCATCACTTGCTCCTTCCTTGCTTCTTTTCACCCTCGACCCCTTCACCACCACCACCATCAGCTCCCCTTCCCCACCCTCTCTGGGGCCTTTCATGCCATCATTTTGTAGCAGACTTTCTCTAACCCCTCCACCACATACTTACTGCTCTTTACTCACTCTTTTGGCTTCTTGCTCTTACTTCCTGTTGTCTACTGGCCAATTAAAAGCTCCAATTGCTTTTGCCCACCCTCCTGCATCACCCAGCCTCCCTTCACTCACCCCAAGCCAACTTAAAGTTTGTCTCCTGGTGTCTTTGCAGTGAAGCAGAGCTCCTTTGGGGGGGAAGAAAGAGAATTGTTGGGCTGCAGGGAGAGAGAGAGCCTCTGGTGACAGTTTTTTTTCTGTGTGCGCGCGCACGTGCACGTGCACGCGCACGCACACGCACACGCACACACACACACACACACACACACACACACACACACACACACACACACACACACACACACACACACACACACACACACACACACACACACACACACACACACACACGGTTTCTCAAAACGCAGAGCAGTCACATCCACTTAGGAGGAAAAATGCCCCGCAGCACCAAAAACACATATAGTCCATTTATCATTCCTTATAGTCCCCCAAAATGTGCACACACTCACACACATGAACAGTCAATTGTGTGTGTGTGCTACCTTGACTGGACTCCTGGTTTTTAACTTTTTTAAATCAAACTCTGAGAGTGCAGCCTGTAGCAGAGACGAAAACATATTTTTAAATCTTTCGCCCTCCTGTGAGTCCCTCTGACAGCACCAACCATGTAGATGCAATTAGTGGCAGACCTCACTCTCTCTAAGGGAGAGTGTGTGCATGGACAGTGCAGGTGTGTGAGAGAGGAGGTGTTAGTACCTGTTTTGAACCATCCGTCCTCAGTGAAAGACTCTTGGGTCTCTTGAGGTTTATTCCAGTACTCTGTAAAAACAGACGGACCTCGAACTAGGAGCTCCCCTTCTTTCCCCTCCAGACCTGGACGGACCTGCGATACATTACAGAGAGAATGGGATAGAGGATAGAACAGATCAAAGAAAGAAAGTAAAGAAAAGATTGACAGAATTTAGAGTACTATCCAGTAATGAGTGTTGTTCCAGCCAACAACAGCAAGACAGCATATGCTGAACAGAATTGAATTGCAGAGTTATGAAATACAGAACAAATTGAATATCTGATATGTTTGTATTTCTGGAATTGTGCATCAAATAATTGTTTTCATCCACTGTCTGCAAATAATGCGTTTAATAACTGGATACTTGATTGATTACCTGAGTCTCGCGGTGATTGCCCTCCACAATGGTGGTGTTGATAGTGTTATTCATAACAATCCGGATATCCACAGTGGGAAGTGGCAACCCGACAGCACCTGTCAAAAAAAACAAGCAATAACAGAAAATGTAAAAAGGAAATGTCGGCTGATAAAGGCAAGATGGGATGATTTGTGTCTCCTCCACATAACTGGAACACTTATATGGGCAATAACCAGTGGAGTGATGGTCATCATCCTTTAGTGCAGGATTTCAACCACAGTGGGAGTGCTCTCTTCCAAAATGGCATTATCCTCTGTCCGCAGGGCATAACTGGTCACTGAATGGTTTGCTGAGCTCGTAAAACACTAAACTGAAAGCCATTCGTCTCAGTCACCACAAGTCTGCTTACTTGTACAGTAATGGAGATTTGTGGGCAATGCATGACACAGCTATTTTCTCCAACATCAAATTAAATATGGGAACTCTTAAAAATAGATACCAGGCCCAGAATAGACTGAAGGATGTTGCCACTTATAAAAAGGACTGAAAGAGTTTTTTCAGAAAGATACTGAACTGCAACATCCTTGGCATTAAGTCAAACGTTTATTTAAAATATCACTCTCCTCCGACACTGTTTTATATGTTACACCAATATGCAGACAGATAACTAATACGTTGTGACCATAAGTGTTTGTTGTTTCTTGTGCCTAGGAACTAATGTTTGTTCATGTACTGGTACTGTGTGTTCTTTATTGAAGCTCTGCTGCAGTCCGTGACATAGTTATCATTGTGACACAAAGTTATTCAAAAAGGGAACTTTAAAGATTCAAATCTCCTTTCATGACAAGCGGCCAACGAGGTATTTGTTTTATGTTTTCATGTGGGCGTCATGTCCTATTTTCATTTATATATTTGTATGTGTAGCACATTATGCTAATGTATTTGGCTATGTATATATGTTGTTCGTTGTTGTAGTTCTCACGGCGTAACGGAAGAAAGGAAGGCTACAAAAGATATAACTCCAAGAATAAATGCGCGTTTTAAAGAACCGACCTGTGTCTGTGTCAGAATCAGAAGAGAAGCTACACTATGCATCCACATGATCATCCACTAAAGAATCTTCGGACCCGTTTTACTGTTTCTCACTCCTGTAGCATTCAGAACTTCAGTACAAAATGCATGACAAGGCTTTCATTGCAGCACGGTTATAAAAACATGTATATCACATTATGTAATATAATAAGAATCAAGCGTCAAAACTGTTCATAACTGTGAACTGCCATAATGTTTAAGTGTAACTATTAATAAGAAATGTGTAAATAAAGTGCTACAAATTGGAAAATCACACATGCAATGAAAGGTGGTGGTCAGCCTTCATATTGGAGCGTGTGTGCTAGTGTGTCCTCAAGAACCAGGTAATTATAGCAAGCGATGCACTGGGGATAAGGGAGAGGGTCTCAGTGGTCTTGTGTGTGTGTGTGTGTGTGTGTCCGTGTGTGTGTGTGTGTCCGTGTGTGTGTGTGTATGTGTGTATGTGTGTGTGTGTGTGTGTGTGTGCCTGCCTTCCTAAAGGCTATTATACCATTTCACAGACCACTGCTCTCCCAATAAAGAGCAGGTCAGGTCCAGATCAAAGAGTGATTCTCTCACTTCATATTGATCTAATCCACTCTGGTCTTGATTGGCAATGTCTATCACACACACACACACCATCACTTGCACTCAGCACGGAAAACCAACTAAACACAGAAATAACAAGACGGCTTCAGTTTCAGGCTAGCAGACGCTTCGAAGTCCGAAGGTCAGACAAGCTGAAGCCAGACGGGTTATAATGATGAGTGCATCCTGAACTGCTTTGGACGTTGTGAACAAGGTTCATTGAGAGTTAAAGCAAGCGCTGCCTCTGGTATCTTATTTTCATTAGAGAGACAGTATGGAGGATAGAGTGGATCAAGATCATTCACTGATCAAGAGGACATTCACTGTCTTGCTCAAGGACATTTCAGCAGGGTTAAGCTGCATCTACCTCCCACACCTGTGTGACTGGGATGGGAGGAGCTGGGGTCTGAATATCCCTGTAACTCCACAGAGTTCACAATACCACATTTGACCCAGTATATCTGTGATTCTCGAGCTGTGTGGAGTTGAGCAACGAGCCAAGGGTTAGAAATGATCTCTCTTGTTTTCTCTTTGTATCTGTTGCACAATTGTTTCTATCACTTTTAATGTGAACAGCGATGTGCAAAATGATTCATGTCTTCAGGGACTTTTCAACTTATCTTGATGTGTAATTATTCAGAACAACTTTAAAGATACGGTTAACTGAAGCGGTTAGGGGGTAAGGTACTTAAACAATAAGCTGATCAAACTTTTTTTTTTATGTTTGTTACCCATTAACAGTTTAGTAATATTATCTAAACCACTCTATTTAGAGGTGGATACTGAAAGTGCAATTTGAATGATGGTAATAAAGAGCTAGTTTCAGTCATAAAATGTTTCTTTGTCTGTTTTCAAATAGGTGTGGCTATATATTTGGCTTGTTTTCCTTAACCCATCTAATCATTTGTGTTTTTCAGACTTCTTAGCAATGTCACCACATTCCCAGATCTTGGAAATTACCATGGGGGGTATAATGTTATTTGTAATTGGAATGCTTCCCAAAACTTTAAAAATCATACTGATGGCCCTAAACAACTGAATGATCCTTTAAAACAAACATTGTAAATAAGAAGTTACAAAACCCAGACAAAAAAAAGGTGAATCACTCCTCTGATCATCTTTTCCTCTGATCAGGCTGAAGATGTGCAGACAGAGTCATTTTCCACGAATGCTTGAGACATTTTTCTAATAACAATACCATCCACAAAAAAGCGGGAAACAGTCCTTTCCTGGTCAATTACCACATATCCAAAAATCCATTTAAGGTTGAACTCAAGGAATCTCTCTCCCTATCTCTGCCCTCTTCCATCATCATTTATTTCCTCTCATGACAGGAGCTGTAGAAATATTGGAGACTTGAAGCATTCTGTTCTCGATGATTCAACAAGATTGAGAGCCACGTTGAAGCGTACAGGCAGGTTATTACTGCTACATGCCGGGTGGGAAAAGGTCTGTGTGGAGTGGAGAAGGAATGATTGTCCGTATGACGATGTGCGACAATTATTCTTCCAAGACGTTTGTGAAAGACATAAAGCTTTGGGTGGACATCAGAAGGAAGACAAGACGTAGTGCGAGACAGTGAGAAGCTGACTCTTGTCTCCGTCAACAAAAATATTCTTTCAAAAAGGCAGGAATAAATAAAAATCATCAAAAAGAGCAGCAGAGGGAGATAATTATGAGATATAAAGAACGAAGAGGAAATAATCTCATAAGGGCATTTTGACCTAGAAAGCCACAATGTTGTTAATCTGGAATGCTCCAAATCTGTAAACTACACAATGAAATCAGGCCAATTAAATGCCCTAAATACAGTAGAATATTATTAATACAATTGCCATCAATAAGGGTATTAAGAGCTGAGTTGGCTGCTACTTAGCTGGCGGAGGGAAAAAAAGAAAAGAGAAGTGTGAGTAAGAGATGGGGGGAGAGGGCGACTCTACTCCACTGCTCTTCTGAGAGTGTTTCCTGTGGCTGCTATTGATCCATTTTAACCTACTTAAAGACAAGACAAGAACACACTGACTCAAACAGGCACCGGCTCATGCCTGCATAGTGCAGACACTCACAAACATACACATCTTCGACAAAAGTCTGCAGTGGAAACATCAATAGAACAACAACCTTTCTTAATAATCACCAGAGAGGAATCAAACACAGCCTGCTCAGTTTATGCCAAACATAACCTGACAAACAAACAAAACAAGAGCCCAACAAAACGGCAGACAAAGGGTAACTCAATCCACTTCCAGGCTAATTAGCTCTACCTGTAAGAGGAAGAGTTGGCTGGGGAGCAGTAAGGGAAGGAGAAGGGGGGAGAGAGAGATGGAGGTGGGGAGGACAAGAGAAGACGGGAGAAGAAAGCAACCAGCACTAGTCTGACCTCATTTCCAGACCTTGCCTTTGTTCCTGCATGTGCGAGGGAGGTGTTGTTTGGATCATGGGGTTTTACCTGACATCTCAACACAAACAAAAAAAATGCCTACGATATAAAACACAACACATGAAGCCCAAGTACTGAATCAAACTGGTGCGGGAAGCCGAACAATAGATAGAGAGATATTTGAATATTCTGCTCCATGAAATAATTTTCTTTTAAATTAGTCTCCGACGTCTAAAATTCCCTGCCCATGTTTCCGAGATTACAAATATAAATCTATTTAATGCGATTATGGTGGAATAAATCACTGATTGCAAGTTTGTTGATTGATAATTATAAGCTAGCAAAGTTTTAAAAGTAATGCCAGCTTCATGTAGGGCTTAATTACTATACAGCAGCAACTGACAGAGGAAGTAACGTTGATGTCATTTTTCTTCCCCCAAAATGAATAATTTTATACTACCATTTTTTTTAAAGTGATTAACATCAACGCTCATTTGCTCCTGTAATTTGCCTTTATTGATGTTCATACCAGTTAAGAGCACATTAAGAAATGTTGCCCTTGGTTTGTTCTCTGTAATAAAAGGGTTTCTAAGATGGATTAACTGCTCATTATCAGATGTTTTTTCTGGTGTCATTTCCTGCCATTCATCCAGCATTTGCTTGTAATTAGTATGTTTGGAGAGAAGAGAGAACTAAACCTTCAGCTGTGTTAGTGCCGTTAGTGTTTCTCCACCTGATGTTGCAGGATGAGAGTTGTATCCACTACAGTGAAGAGTTAACTCTGAAACAGTTTAACTTTAGTTCACTCTTTTCATAGTTTCCCCTTATATATGTTTTTCCATACTGAGCACAAGTATAAGTGTGTGTGTGGGTGGACGAATGCTGTAAGTGTATTCAGTCAGTCAGACTTGTGTACCTGGGGTGCGTGGGCCCTTCAGAGGGTTGGACAGTGCCATGCCGATCTCTGTCATGCCGTAGCGTTCCAGCAGAGTGTGTCCTGTAATCTCCTCCCAGCGCTGCAGGGTGGGCAGAGGGAGGGCAGCTGAGCCCGAGACCATCAGCCTGCAGGGAGAGAGAGCCGAATGTGAAGGGAAAGACTTCAGGCTCCATGTAACTAGGAAATACTATGCCATACAACTTTGTAAAACGTCTAAATCTCAAGTCTATCAAGAATGTAAATTAGCAGGGGATCAGATGAGAGGTTTAACCGTACACCCTCCTGTATTGATTACATGGTCGATAACCCAATACCATCAATGCAAATGAAAACATCTATACATATCATCATCTTTTTTGATACATGTGTCTTTGGAAATTCAAATGGAACTGTTTCTAAATTCGGTCTGAGCGCGCCGCCTTCCTACAATTCAATTCAAATCATATTTAGTTTTCTGCGAGTTGATGACTTATTGTGTTAAATAGGCTATTATATAGTCACATACTGTATCAATCACAGGCCCCGGAATTAAATCATAACATACAACAATGTAAAAATGTGTAAAAGATGTCACGTATTAACACATTTTTTAACAGGCATCATCAAAACATATCAAGGGGCAATAAAGAAACAATAGTTGATCAGTACTCCAATATGTATGCATACCAGTTAACAGCTTACAATTCTTTCAAAATATATTCCTTTGTTCAGTGTTGAGATGGTCTTAAATGGTTTAAAATCTCTTAAAGGAGCTCCATTGGATTTGTGTGACTGTTAGGGCCTTAACATATAATACTCACAATATTAATTCACATGAAAACCATTCAGTGACACTCGGCCACATGTAAGAAGTCAACTTTATTATGTTTGCCGTGTTGTTATTATGGCCTTTCCTTTCATTTGTTACCAGTCTCTCCACACACACACACATGTATCCACACACACATTAACCAGGAGTGATCTGTCTGTCATTGATCCCTCAGCCAGTACCTGATCCTCTCTTTGCAGACCGCTTTCACAAAGTCCTTGACGTGAGGCTGAGTGAAGTGCTGATCATAGTACTGGATCAGTTTAGAGTAGATCGTAGGCACAGCCATGAACACATTAACCTGGGGAGCCTTGGAGCTCAGCATCCTCTCCCACACCTGGGACAGAGAGGGAGAGAAAGAGAGAGAAATTCATATTTACACAATATTAACGATATATTCAAAATATATATATATATATATATATATATATATATATATATATATATATGAATACTAGTCTTTTGAAAGTGTCAATATTTACATTACAATGCTTTCTGCGATACTGTATGACATTATGGTCATACATATAAAGACATTTTAATTTAATAGAGAGAGAACAAAAGAGAAAGAGAGGGACAGAGAGAATCACAATAAATAACAGGGAATGGAGAGTGGGATAGAAAAAAAAGCGGAAAAGGAAATAATCTAAAGGACAATCAAAACTAAATATCACATCCAAATTGATTCCCTTGGAGCAAGTAAAAGTGTCATATCTTCCTTTTATTTAATGTAAATGGCAGAGTAAGGTTTAGACATTAGCTTTATATTAAACCCATCAACACAACGCCAAAAAAAGTCAAAACATATTTCCTCTTTTGTAAAGGTCAGGACTTAGGAAACAGGAGACTGCTGTAGGGCAGAGAGACGGCATGTTAGTCAGGTAAAAGGCCTTCTGTACGCACACTTTTGACAAAGGGGCTTTTTGACAGACACGGAAGGAGCCGCTCATATCCTCCGCTGCATCAAGCCTCATCTCACAGGCGTTAATGCGCATACATCGTGAACTACATGCACGGATAAAAAATACTGCTGAAATATCTCATAAACTCACTTATTCAAGGACAAAGCTATTACATTACAGATTACGCCCCACCTACTCCATGTCATCACACACACACACACACACACACACACAACACACACACACACACACACACACACACACACACACACACACACACACACACACACACACACACACACACACACACACACACACACACACACACCACACACACACACACACACACACACACACACACACACACACACACACACCACACACACACACACACAACACACACACACACACACACACACACACACACACACACCACACACACACACACACACACACACACACACACACACACACACACACACACACACACACACACACACACACACACACACACACACACACACACACGAGATGGGAGGATGGGACGACGGCATGAATTAAGTGAAGGTGAACGACAGCTTCTCTAAGTCTCATCTCCCCCCCTGGGAGACAAACGCTCCTCCCCAGCTGTCTCCCCTTCCCCTCCCCTCTCAGTCTACTTATCCTCACTTCTTCTTCTTCTTCTCTCATTCTACCTCCATTACCAAAGTGCTTCTTTTTCATTCTCTACTTTAATCTCTGACCCCACATCTTCCCTTCTTCGTTCTTTCTCCTCTCTCCCCTTTGCTTCCTATCTCACATTCTCTCTCTACATTTAATAATTTCCTGCTTCGTTGCCCGTGCAGTCACCCTCACCCTCACACACACACACCTAGACATATAGTCACGCACAAAGAGATTGAGTCTCTCCTATCATCCGTCTCACCTACAGTAACACCACATCCTTCTTAATGTGCCGGCACTTTTCTAAACTCTTCCTGTCACTTTCCTCCTTTCAGTCCCCCTCACTGTAGACTCACCTGATCCATTATCTATCTTACTGCTCTCACTTTGTTTGCCTCGAAGAAACAAATATAACTGAAATATGTATGGAAAAATCGAGTACCGACTTTAGCCTTATCAAATCCATATCCAAATTCCTCACGTTACATGTTGATCTCAAAACTGTGCGTGTTCAGACTCCACCTGTACACACACAGCCTAAAACTTTGTTCAGAGACGGATTATTAAGTGTGCCCTGACCATTCTGGGTGGTGTCTATCAAGTGCAGTGGAGCGATTCAACCAAGTCCAGTCTGGAGGGGAGAGGAAGGCAATTTATGTCCGTCAAAGAGGTGAACTCTACCTAGGGGACAGGATGTGATGAGAGCAGAGGGCCATGGCCTGCATCCTAAACAACTCTGTGATGCTCAGGCCTCAAACCTCAACATGGGGCTCGAATACATTTGCCAATTCTTCCTGAAAAGGTTTGTTGTTGAACGTCAACTTGTCTGTAGTGATGAGTTTTGAACTGACAGGCTATCAAAAGTTGGCCTTGATGCTTGGTCAGATTTGTACTTTGTTTATTCTTTTATCATCTATTTTCTTTAAACAGCTACTACAGTTTTGCTTATTTCACAATTGGTTTTATTTTTATTTTTTTACAGTGGCTGTCATTAATTTAGTAAGAAATCCAAACATTGGACAAATGGATATTCTGAAAACTAGATGAAAATGGGGAGATAACAATGAATTCAAAAGGGAACACTAATGGTTGAACCTAAGTTTATTGGTAATCCTCAATAAAGCTTGAGGCGTTTCACTGAAAACCACCAAATATTTTAAAGAAATAAGTTAGAGAAAAACTTAAGAACATTTGATTTTTATTAACTGGGGACAATTATTATCCGTCCAAAATGTTGATGATTATTTAAAACATTGAGCTGCTATTGGCATAGGAGAAGGAGAGAGAGGATCACCAAAATGAGAAGGATTCATCCTATGGCGACCATAAAAGGTGTACAAAATGTAAATGAAACCAATAGATTAGATATTTTTGTCTGGAGCAAAGTGGGGGACTGATCGACTTACTATCTCAATAATGTATTTGATAAGATATTTAAATCTAATCTAATCAAATATGTGTTAATAAGTCATGTCCTTGTGGTTGATAAAAACATGAATTGCTATAAATAATTAGTCAATGTAGATTCAAATAGACAAAACAATCTGAGTAGTGCTGAACCTCAGAAAGAGTATGTGCCTGTCAGTCTGCAGCAGCACACTTGAAAAAGACACATGTAAGATTTACTGGATCACAATTCCTGCGCTGATATTTTATCACTATCTCCAGGCGAAATCAGAAGAAAATCAATGGCGGCCTCTGCTGCCTAGGCTACCCTTCAGAGATCTAAGGGGATAGAAGAGACAGACTATCGATCACTTCATCAATGCACTGTTACTTCAGAAGGAGGAGAATAAAGGCTTTTTCAGAGGGTGAGAGGAGGGTTTTGTGGCTTGGTGCAGAAGGTCAGGGATAACAGCTGAATACTAATAGCCGATAGCAGTGTCGCAATACCCATGCTGACAGATACATACGTCCTCTAAAGACCATACTTTCCATCTACCTTCACTGCCATTAAGTTGTAGAGGTCCTGATGTACAAAGACACACATGTTTTGAAACAACACCTACACACAGACATCTCATCCTCCCCCTGTCCCCTAATTTCCCCCTCCCTTCCTAGAACAAAACAAGCACCATCATCCTTCAATGTCAGCTCATCGATTGATCCGCTGCTTAAGCCCTTGCCGTGAGTCGGCATTGGTCAGATACAAAGCCACACGAGGCAATTCATCACTGAGCCCCGAACACTTAGTTTGACAGTCGGAGAGGGAGGAGGAGAGACTGATAGGAGAGAGGGAGAGGAGATGAAGCGAGGAGAAACAAGGGGATGGAGAAAAATGGAAATGATAGAGAAAGAGGAATTGATGAGGAAAAAAGCTGAACGTTTGTTTTCTTATCCACACAAGGCTTCTGAATCGGACATCTTAGCCTCACTGTCAATAACAAATTCATTCACTGCCGTAGCTTGACAGCTGTACAACCACCTCTTTTGTTCAGAGGTGTAAATAGAAAGGTAAGGTACCAAAGTAAAGAGTTATAACAAAAAAAGAGACAGTGAAATGAAGACCTTCTGAGGCTGGAATTCAGGCAGCATGACGCAGGTGGCGCCCACCCAGAGCGGGCACAGCAGCTTGTTAACGATGCCATGCACGTGGTGGAGCGGCAAGACGTGGAGGATGACATCATCTCTGGACCACGCCCACTCTGAAACCAGACACTGGATCTGAGGGGTAAGGGTGGTGGGGGAAAAAAGAGAGGAAGGGGTCAGAAAACTGTTGAAGACATCGGTTATGACATTTCTGGTGTTGTGGCGCAGTTTAGTTTTTCCTCCTAAACTGCTGTATTCACGCCTCAATGAGTAATTCCTGCTGCTGCAAGAATGACTTTTGACAACCTGTGAACAACTGAAAGGGGTTGAAGTTAGAGATATGTCCTAGACTCTTATTGGTGGAGAAATTGTATACATCTTTTCAACAATGAATATCTCCCAGCATATTGTGCAAACTGTAAGTATAGAAAGAACACTAAATGTCTGATGTTTATCATTCATGTCTGGAAATGCCATCAATATAGCTGCTGAGTGGATATATTACTTTGTATTATTCCTGCACACATCATTGGCAGAAGTCTGCATTCTCTTGAAGTGAATTTGTTTGATTTATTGCGTTAAGAGGCCAGTATTTTGGCAATACCAAATGTCATGTTTTTAGGACATTATAAATAGTGGATTAATAGATTATTCGAAGCCTTACTTACTTCAAGAATAAAATATATTGATATCTGATGAACTGTCGCAGAGTACATTTCTTTAAATAGCTCCAAATGTATCCCGAATTGAGTTTGATTATTTAATGGCATAGAAACTATTTGAACCTTGTAATACAGATTCACAAAACAGTGGAATTATATATTTTATAACAGTTATTGGATATTAATCAAAGCCTACATTTGGAAGTCTTTCAACAAATGTATTTGACTTTTGCCTCAGGTCTTAATTTACATTAACCTGGCAGAGGAGCTTTCCAGGAACTCTGACAACCTGATGCTGTTGTTGCCTTCCAGGAAAACAGACAGACTCACTTAATCACTCACTCACTCACTCACTTCCCTGGGCCAACCACAGACACATGAAACCCTGCCTTCTTTAGGGGTCTAATTTTCCACACTATTGGACATGTAGGTCAATTTAGCTTAAAAGTAAAAAAGAAAATCTTCATGAGATCTCTAATGGCATAAATGAGTGATTATTCAGAAAGCTTGACTGGAACAGAAGAGGATTGATGCTAATTAGGGAGTCACATGTGGGTGAGGGGATGTCTAAACTGTCTGCACTCAGAAACATGCATATATTGTATGTGTCTTTATTTGTGGGAGTTTCAGATAGCCATTTCTTAATCACTGCATGAAATATCAAATGCCATGCTTTAAATAAATCAAACCCAGAAGACAAACATGAAAAAGTAAATGTAGCCCTTTCTTGCATTGAAAAAAAGTAAGTAAATCAGAACAAAGGTGTGTTTAAATAAGTCCCCTTGTATAAATTGAATATTAACTTAAACAGAAACATAATTATTTTGTTACAATTAGGTAATTGATTTGCGGCTCGAGGGTGGATTTGTACACATCAACCAGCCAGAGCTGAAGCGGGCAGGAAGGAGATGACCACAATGATATTGGAGAAGCTAGAAGTACCATCGAAGCTGTGCCAGAAAAACCTAACAAGCATCCAAGAAGAGTTTCTGGAGTAGATGCTTCAGATCAGAAAGGAAATTGTTCAGAGTAAAAAACAGAAAGTAAAAAGAAAGTTACATTCAGGCTCACTAGTATACTGTCCCTAATCTGAGTATCTTCGTCTTCACCAGTGGTTTAAGAATTACACCTAAAAAGGGAGAATACAGGTTTATTCAGAGTTAGTTTTACCTTGGATTATTGAGAGAAATTCAGTGTATTACATTGTTTCCCTTTAGTGAGAGTACGGTTGGCTCACACCAGAGCCCTTGCTTGAAACCACAGGGACCATTAAATAAATGTGTATGAGGCAAACCTTTTTGGTTAATGATGCATCATGATTGGATTTTATAACAATATATATTAAAATTGAGTTTTTTCAGTGGCATCAATGTCTGTGACTCAAAATCTAATTGTGATATTATTACTACACTGGACAAATACACACTTGTTTTGATAGGATTCTTGTATTTTTTGTGAATTTTTCAAAAACGCTTCCATGACATGTGATCTTTTGATTCAAATTCAACGCAGAATCAAACTTCTAAACTAGACAGGTGGGACAAACCTCTACATATTGGATTTTAGTCCAACTGCTTTTTTATATGAATTCTTTTATGTAAGAATCAGCATGTTTTTTTCAATGCTGTTAAACATGTCCTGTGTGTCAATTAAAAGCCAATTAGTCTTTGACAAAAACTTTTATATTTTATGTACGATGTAACTGTGGTTTAAAAGACAACACTTACCATGGCTTGGATGCTGCTGTGTGTATGTAGAACTCCTTTGGGTCTCCCTGTGGTACCACTGGTGTAGATGATCATAGCTGGTCGATCAGCCCAGTCTGTGATGTCTCCTTTCTCCTTCTCCTGGGTGTCTGCCCCATATAAAGTGCTTAGGTCAGAAGTAGGGGGCAGTATCAGGCAGGGCAGCCCCAGCCTCTGAGCAAGCGGCTCCAGGGTTTTAGCATAGGGATGCCCTGCCACCAGCAGGGAACTCTGGGAGTCAGAGATGATGTACTCCAGCTCAGACTCTGGATGTTTTGGGAAGAGTGGCACCGCCGTCCCACCACTCATCCAAGCTGCCCACTGTGCCACTGTGTAGGAAGCATCATTAGCACACAAGAAGGAGATTCGTTTTCCTCCTAACTCCCCACAGTTAGAGTTGAGAGCTGTCTTGATTCTACCTGCGAGACCCAAGCTGCTGCAATACAGCTGCTTGTAGCTGTGGGTGCCACTGCTGTCTAGGATAGCAAGCTTATCTCCAAATGCTGGAGCTCTGGTAAACACTGGCTTCTGGTTTAACCTTGTTGATGGAGCTGTCATCCATCTATGAGCCCCTCTTTGAACTACAGTTCCCCGTAGCCAATGTGCTGGTTTTAATGGGCTATAAGTTCTGTGAAAAGTGGCTTTCAATTGAGGCAGTGTCCACTTCAGAGAGTGGCAGGCAGTAGCAATAAGTCCTGGCCGCATTTTTCAGCTGTACAGACCCTCCGGAGTCAGATCTTTAAGATGGCTCCATCCTCAGTATCTTGCATCTCATATCAGACATCTGAGGAAAAAAGGCTTAGTTTTATCAAAAAACAAACCAAATTTGAGATCTTCTCTTATAGTCAAATACCACATTTATTTAACTTCATTCATCTAGCATTGCACTTTTTAACACAGCTTCACTGCATGTGGCTTAAATGTATGGCTTATTTGTGTTCAGCCCTTCTTAAAGATGGTGAGCAGATGG
The DNA here is from genome assembly GCF_902827165.1 of Trematomus bernacchii. Classification (NCBI taxonomy): domain Eukaryota; kingdom Metazoa; phylum Chordata; class Actinopteri; order Perciformes; family Nototheniidae; genus Trematomus; species Trematomus bernacchii. Next base: position 11,205,453 of record NW_022987973.1, read on the forward strand.
TAAAGCATTGATAGTAAAATGTGGGTACACTCGATCAAACTATTATTACATATTTGTAAAGTGACTGGAATTGAAAACATAGATAGCCAAAAGGCTGAGAAGTCTTTAATTTTGGCCAAAAAACTAGATCCTTAATTTACCATAATACAAGTTTTATCAAGGTTAATTGAATAGTAAAATACAACTAATTGCACCCCACACCTCCTATTTGTACTGCACATTTTCTTTAAATAAATATTCAAATAAAATTGAAGTTAGACTAAAATCTAATATTTAAGAGATGTGTCCTTCTCGTACAGTAGAATGATGCATTGATCTAGACTAGTTATTTGGACACATGATAGCTATAAGTAAGGAGACATTCCCATAATGAAACAGCTGAATTTAACAATGTTTGTATGAAACAGAAGACCTAAAAATAACTATAGAAAGAGGCACATATTTTTTGCCATTGTACTGATAATATTCGGGTATGGATTTAAGTCAATGAGTCATTTAACATGAACGCACTAAAATGATCTTCCAATAAAATATGTAATTTATGTTGGTCCCTAAGAGAAATCCAGTGCTTTAGGGTGAGAGCTCGGATGAGAACAAACTCTCTGACTGCAGTCTGTGACACTGAGTTGGCTGAGAGGACCGCAGTCTTTCGTATAATACAACCTAAACTAACCTCTCTGAGTAGATTATGCGTAAGACTTTTCACAAGTGCAGCGTTTTTCAGTGTAACTGTATCCACTATAAATCAGGCGAGGTCCAGCTACAACAGGAACTGCTCTGTTTGTCATGGCAACTAACGTCATCTGACTATTCACCGTTATTAACGTTACCATGACATTTGAACGTGAAGTTAACTGACAGGCAGTTAAAAACACGTCCCCGACACTGACCAGACCTTGGCCAGGCAGGCACACGGATTGTAAATATCCCCCTTCGTTCAGCGAATAATATATCAATATTTCTAGAGAAATACTAGTGGTCCGCTTTATCTTCCTAAATGCATATTAACCTTACCCAAAACACAACCCTTGTAGCGAGGGACGGCGCCACAGCATAACTGTTCCGGCATGAAACACACGTTGGTTGAATGGTTCCTGGTTCCTGCCTCGTAAGTACACACTGCAAAATGATCTCTTGTGTGGCTATTTGGACATTAAAAAAATACTATTTTTGTTATCGTGCAAGAGCTTGATGTTTTCTTATCTTAATTACCTTTTATTTACTCGTATTCCTCTTCACGAAATGCTCATCTTTGCAGGTTATTATTAAAGTGTATTTATTTTAAAGATGAATTTAGTCTGCCTCATGTGGTTATTGTATTCATGTCTCTGTGTTCTTAATTTTAACTTTTGTTCTTACTTGTGAAGCACTGTGAAATTATGTATCTCTGAAAGGTGCTATAATAAATAAACGCATTATTATTATTATTATTATTAATAATAATAATAATTTGATTTGATGAATTTGTACTAGATGCAAGAGGCAAGGTTATTTCAAATCTTACTTTTGCAAGTTTCACAACAGACCTACAGACAGTTTCAGATAAATGCATCATTAATATACTGTTAGACTTGTTGTTGTCTGCCATCCTGTGGTTCTTAGCTCAGTTTGGTACTTGTTTGCATACCTCCCCTTATTTTAAAGGGCCTGGAGATCGAATGGAGAGGCTGCTCACCAGAGAAGAGGACAGGGGAAGGGTGAGTGCAGTATATATGCAGCTACCCCACACAGAGATGTGTTTGGCTATAGATCACATGCCAGCCCTACTACTCAGTGTGCCAACTAGCTTGGCTGGCTTCATCATCACAGTGCAAGTGGGCATATTCAGCCGCCAGCTGGCAGTCGCGTGCCTCAGATAAGAGAATGGTTCAGACATGGCACACGTTCAAAAAGTTTTTACTTCCCTCCCCAAACCCCCTATACTGCAAACGAGGATGGCATGTTCCTAGCAAAATTAGCCCCTTTGTTTTAGAGAACTCCCCTCCACTCTCAGGAATAGTATCGTCAAAGACCACTCATTCCCATTCGTGGGGAAACGCTATTCAAGATGATGCTATGTTACCCAGCAGCTATTTTTTTCCCAGAGACTCCTTTATTCGTGGGCAATTGTACAGTCTTTACTCTTTTTTGATGCAGATGGCTCAGCCGCATTTTCTAAGGATTCATCCCAAAAATGACCGAATGTCGTCTCCGCTGAAACGAAATAAGGCACAGACGACCCATGTTTTTGGATTTGTTTCCTGGAAATTGGCCATATTTTTGATATGCGTTGTATTGGGACTTGAATCTGAGCCATTGAGGGAGTTATCTATGGCTACTGGAGACAGAAGAGATGGAGGAAGAGTGGAGGATTATAAAGGGTATCACATACTGCATATGTCTGTTTATCAGGGGTGAGAGGAGAAGACATGGCTACCATAAGGAGTTATGGTTACGGTTATGGGCGAAACCATGATATACAGAGTACCTAGAAGCCGGCATTCTGTTGCAATGGCCTGCTGCCAACACTGCATTCACCAAAGACCACCGGAAAGGATCTCGCCACTGATGGGCAGGACGGCCACGAGCAGGCGCCAACTCCCATCTTGGCAAAGGACTGAATTCGAGGAAAAGAGAAAAACGAAAAGAGGGGACCCCCCTAGATCTGTGAGAGAGGGTGAGATGGTAACACAAACCGTGGGGAGTACCCAAGCATGTGTCAGGTTGGCATCAATGTGAGAATCACTTGGCAAGCATGCCGTTCTCTCCCCTCCCACCCCAGCTCACACACAAACACACTGTTGCCCTGCTTGGAACACATGGTACATCAGCAGCGGCATCTGGCCGCGCTGACTCCTGGCAGCTGCGCTTCGTCTTCGCCAGTTGGGAGTCTTGGCACTGCCACTTCATCAACTACCTGTGGCTCCTCCTGGGTAAAAAGGCAAGCGATGAATTATTCCGAGGCTGCAGCTGCAAACTTGACTTTCATCCAAGAGATTCACTGTAAACATGACTGCCTCACAGAGCACATGCCACCCACATACTAATGCACGGTTGACAACATGGCATGCATTCGGCACAAGGGGAATTACGTGATGGCATGGTTCATTTGAGGTGAAAGATTAAGGAATGTTGGGATGATTCTCTATGTGCTGAATCTTCGTCCAAGAGGGCTTTCAAAGAGGCTCGGGAGAAATACGTACGGACAACTGGAAGCTCTTGGTTTACAAAAAAGGGATTCAAATACAGAGTCAAATAAACTAAAGCACAACGGACAAACATAAGTGGAAGTAACAGTGCAAAGGAATGCGTTTTAGCCTCCATGCTCTTCACCAGTCAGCATTGGCCCTTCTCTTTGTGTTGGGAAATGATGTTGAATGATCAAAAGGCAGCAGAGGATTACACTGAAAGGAATTTCCCTCTGATTTTAATAACAAACCAATGGAGGAGTGACCTTTCAACTATGCAATTATTGCCTCATATTCCATTTCTAATGGGTTTTTTTGACAACCAAGGACATTTGCCTGAAGTGCACAAAATACATTTTAGCTGTGACATCTTGGATTGGTGAAAAGTGGAGCACAGCTTTGTCTGAAGATTACCTCATTTTTTTCAGTGGCACTGTATTTTTTTTTTCCCTTTTATCAGGATATTCCATCACCTGCTTTGGATTATTCATTTTGTTACTGAAGGACATTACATAGAAACTCTGTCCAGAAATGTGTTTGGGTTTTACCTGCACTCAATTCATTTTTCTTGTAGAGAAGCCCTCACGTTTGAAATGCAAAGACCTAAAGCTTTCAGCAGGACATTACAGGGTGTTTATTATGATCACAAATGCAGTATTAAATGGCAACCATGAGCAGTGACTCACATTATTTATTGTATCGGTTTGGCTTGTTTTACACATGAAATAAAGTCAAGGAAAGCAGTATACCGAGGGAGGCAGGAAGCCAAATTGAAATCAGGGATTGTTGACATCCACTGGATTTCTTTTGAGTTTGTGCTTTGCTCTTGGCTACTCAAGCACAGCATGACCCACATTCAATTCAAAACTTGTAGAGTAAGTATTTATTTTGAGCCTTGTTTAAAGAGAAATGTTGGCAAGCTGTTAGGATCTGTCAAAATCCAACTTCATCTCTCCTTTACATACACACACACACACACACACACACACACACACACACACACACACACACACACACACACACACACACACACACACACACACACACACACACACACACACACACACACACACACACACATAAACACACATATTCTCTCACACTTTTCTGTGGGTGTTAGTCATCTGACAGTGACCCAGTGGGAGTTTTTTCTCCATCTGTGTCGGTCTGACCCATTTTAGCCCTCGGCCACGTCCAACTGTTCAGTTTCCCAAACATATGTGCAGTGGCAGGGGGATAAGCGAACCGTCGCCGCGCGGGACCTGCAGACACACACTGCAGATATGACACTGGACCCTGCTTCCTATCTGTCTGCTTCCCACAGCATATGTCATCATCAATACTGGCCCCGAGGATTCACACCTTAGTGATTTGACAAAACACCACTACTACTGCTTCTCCCTCTCCTGCTCCGAGTCAAGGATGTCTGTCTGTGCTATGCATTTGATTATCAGACAGTGTGTATCTGCATGGATTTTTGGATTAAGTGGGTTTTATTTAGTTGAAATCTTTTATAGTTATTATTTATGTTAATGCACTGTGTAGACAATTATGTGCTTGCCTCAACTTTCAGTTGTCCTCATGACTCTACAGCTCATTCATTGCAACTTCACTTAATCAGTATAAACCTGTATTTCTTCTGTTTCTCCTGGCCAGCCCTTGATTGGGCACTTGACTTGGTGAACAGACTGGCAGCACAAACTGTGCAGATCATGACACGAGCCAGTGAGGCCAACCAGAAGAGGGATTGGGTTTTTTCCAAGTGGTCCATGTTGGCAGATGAGATGGTATCACTGCACAGAGCCAGGGCCCACTAGGGACTGTGGGGTGTGAGGCACATATGGGCAAACAGGCTGCCGATGAGCTGCTTACATGAGCCTCTCATCATGGCCTTAGAGAGAGATGTCTGCGCTAGAGGATTTGAAGTGGCTATATGTGTGTCTGCATTGTTTGGGTTGGCAGAGGATCTATTGTAGATGTGCAGAGCACACATGCTTGTATGCAGGGATGCTCCTCTTTATATTATTTTATTAAATGTCATTCAAATTAATTGGGGACAAACCCTGTATATCATAAAGGTTATATGGAAATGCCTGCAAGTTGTTATTGTAATTTACACATTCTCTGAATAACTGAGGCAGACGGCGTGGTCAAATGGACGGAATAAAGTTGATTTAACTGTAGTCTTAAGGTAACTCACCCTGAATAAATGATATCAAACTTCCTGACCTACAGGCTGTTATAAGCTTCAGACCGCTGCAGAATTTTTTGATGGCTCTCCACTAATGCCTTATTGATTTTCCACCTTCCCTTTTAACTCACACACGTGAAAATGGAAAACTATTCTGCTAGACAGGCGATCAGAACTTCCGCCCTCCCTCCCCCAGTCCAATTCAGCTCACTAACTTTGATAGGGTTGTAGAATGTCTTTACAATAAGCATGCCAAAAGTACATATTGTTGCACTATATTACTATCACTTTTTTAATTAAGCCTGTTCATGATACAGCTTTCAGGAAACGGTTGTTTCTCTCAAAGCCTTGCAAATATGTGTCTTCTTTTATGTTTGTTAAGCTTATGTGGAAGGGGAAAAAACAAATTTTCCATACATCATCAATTTATTTCATTGGCCATGGAAATAAACTTGGCAGGCTTGTTCCTTGTTCCATTTTCTGCAAACATGCACAAACTACAGGCAAACACACACACACACACACACACACACACACACACACACACACACACACACACACACACACACACACACACACACACACACACACACACACACACACACACACACACACACACACACACTGGGGCTGCCAGGCTGCTTGGGTGGTGTGTTGTTCTCTGGGAGACAGTACCATATGTTGTCTAGCCTCCCAGGGAGGGCAGAGCCTGCCGCTGCACTGTTGCCTTGACTATAGGAAGCCTACTGGTACTCCTAAAAGCCAACACATTTCAGTGCATTTTATCTAATTTACTTTACCAAGATTTGAGACTGCCCTTGTTGCACATGCACTCAGTATGACATTGAGTTAAAAACACAGAGGTTATTTTAAATAGTGATGTGTATTTCATTAATGTATCTATTTAACCTTAATTGACACATGGGAAGAGGCTCTTAAGTGTGATGACTGTTTTTTGTTATTTCTTGTAGTTTTTCAAAGAAAGAAGGAACACAAACATACTCTATTCACTTAGCTCCCAGCCTCCCTGTTTTGTTGTACAATAGGAAATGCTACCAGCAGCACAGCTTGAACACTACTGGCAGACTGTAAACAAGCAAAGAGCTGTTAAGATGGAAACTGGACAAAGGCTAACCTTGGCTTGCAGTTAGAGGACCTGTCAATGCCTCTGTACCAGAAGACGTCTTTAAAGATTCATTATAGGCAAAATGAAAAAAATAAACCTTCTTGAGACTTTTAGAGGCCTTGGATCATGTTTGTGGAGTGGAAAAGAGGAAGAAAAAGTGAAATTGTGGCGAGCAGAGCGATTAAAAGAATGGATACCTTTGGTCAGGAGTGCAGGGAGGTGTGTTTGTTGAGAAGGGGATGAAGGAAAGGTGTAAAGAGTGTGTTTGTGCATTGACTTGAGGGGAAGGGGATGCATGTTCAGAATGTATCTTATGTGTGTGTTCATTACCACTTTGCATTTCAGGCAGAGAGCTTGGGTGCTCCACTAAATCGCAGGAGGGATTGTTAGACACGCGTGTTATTAATTTTTTCAGGGTCCCTGTGGCGTCTGTATGAATCTTAATGCTGCTGACTGGGCTGCAGCTCTATCGACTTTCTTTAAAATATGAAGAAGCTTTGCTGGAAGCGCCTGGGGTCATTAGCTGAAGAGTAGGCGCAAATCCCTCACCGAGGCTGCTCTGGCTTCGCCATGTTAAATGTGCTTTTAAAATATTCATAATCATACTCTTGCCTGCACACACGCACGCACACACACGCACAGTTACACACACACACACACACACGCACGCAACACACACACACACACACACACACACACACACACACACACACACACACACACACACACAACACACACACACACACACACACACACACACACACACACACACACACACACACACACACACACACACAAAGACAGACAATGCTCCAGGGACATAACGGGATCAATATTAAAATGTATTCCTGTTTTGGTGTGCGGTTAATTAGCTGCGGTTCTTTTAAACCATGAAGTTTGTGAACAGATTAACATTATCTTTTTGTACACAAGCTAATATTTACTTCTGCTCCGCCCATGCGGACATAGATGAGATGCACATCAGTGAATGTTGACATATGGAAACCAAAGAAAACAGGGATTATATTTGTACTGTTGCTTCTTTAATATTTGACAGAAGCATTTGGGTATGTTTTGATTAGTGAAATATGCAGTGGCTTCTGTTTCGCAGATGCACTGTGTCTTCTTCTACACTACTATAATTTGTATATTTTCCTGTTTCTATAATTTAGTGTGGATTTGCATTAAATTTGCATGAAATGTTTACAAACTGGCATTTGATCCATTGTAATGAAATCGGGTTAAATCATGCGTTTCCAGTTCACTGTCTACTTCTTCATCACATCTGTTATTTTATTAGCTGTACACTTTGGATTGAAAAGGTACAAAATAAAAAAGTGATTTCTCAGAGTTCTAAGTTCTATACAAACATTAATATGAAGTTTTAGACTGTATTTTTATAATGGGTTTATTTATCCTTTCAGTATTAACCTTTGAGTTTATAGGGTTAAATTAAGGGGCCTTTTAAAGACTTTGACCCTTCATAGCAGCTAAGGATGAGTTATAGCTCTGTAGGTCATAGACTGGGTGGATGCTCCTGACAGCTGTTGTGTGTTTCTGATTGTTACAAGTTTACATATGTATTGTACACATGTGTTTTTAGTTCCATCTGGTTCCTCTTTTAGAAGGCTGGCTCCTTACAGCACTCTGCTCTGGCTTTCATTATCCAATCACCGCTATCCGCTTCCTGCAGTCTTTGTTGCTAGAGTCTAGTTCCTGGCCAGACCTTACAGAAGTAAACCCAAATAATGTCAGTAAAAAAAAAGTCACATTATGCTATTATTCCGGCTTGGTAACTGGAGCCACATTGTGTGTTTTCCAACCTTTCTACACATTACAATGCTTTATTTTGATTTAACCTTTTTTTATCAAGACTATATTAAGTAGACGTGATCTGCAATGAGAGTTCGTATCAGAGCTTAGAGAAAATAAGACAGAGATTCTTATATCCAGGACAACTTATTAAGCTATGATAATTTTATAATTGAAGAACTAAGAACAATAAAAGCAGTGTGAGGGATCTGCTTTTTGGGAGGCTGGTGCCGACATTTGTGTAAATGTTTCTTTACATTTAAACTTTGACCAGTGACATTCAGATGTTAGAAATACTGTTTTCTATTCTTGGCAGCGTAGAAAATCTCCTGAAACAGAGTCCAGGCTGTCAAGAATGAAACTGCTCCACTGAATCCAATTACAATATACAATACAATTTAAGCAGAATTGTAGACAGTTTTACAATACGTACTCAAGTTAGATTTACTGAAATAACTTTTTTCCCACTTAAATCTACTGAGCAAAACTAAACAGTAAAGCTGTGTTAAAGTATTTTTAAGTGTTCTAATTGTTGAACTCTAAGACTTTAAAAACTAAACCAAGTATTAGAAGATATTCAGAGTCAATATAACACATCACATTATTAAAATGAGGGAATATAATGTGTCACAATGGAATAAGTGGACAACCTGTGTGACCCTATGACGACTATCTGGGCGCTCTATTATTAATTGTCTCCCCAGTCGCAGTTTAAGTGAGTTCCACACGGACTGACCTTATTAATATAAAAGCCCTTGAGAACAGCAGGAATCAGTCTAGTGTGATCTCTGACAAATAGACATTTTATATTAAGCCTTTTAAGAACCATTATACGTCCCTAAACTTGACATAAGTGAGAAATGGAAATTGTGTCATGCTAGCTGTCCTGTGGTTGGTCGTAATCCTTTGTACAGTAAAGAGATCCTAACTGAACTAATCATTAGCTGAACAGGACTATTCTATTTTTACCTCTAGTTAATTTGAACAGGGGTTAAGTTACGGTCCATCAAAGGACACCAACATGTGTGAGACAGGTGCTGCGATGGAGACCAGGCCCAAACAATCACATCGCTACAGAAAGGGACCGCCTGCCTAATTGATGCCTGTTTGTGTGGCACGCTGCTGGACAATGGATCAGGGCTGGCAGATGTAACAGGGGGGCAAATGATACGCTCAAATCCTCTGAGAACAATACCACAAGAACAATGGGAGCAGGCAAGCGCACGTGTCGGTTTGTGTGTGTGTGTGTGTGTGTGTGTGTGTGTGTGTGTGTGTGTGTGTGTGTGTGTGTGTGTGTGTGTGTGTGTGTGTGTGTGTGTGTGTGTGTGTGTGTGTGTGTGTGTGTGTGTGTGTGTGTGTGTGTGTGTGTGTGTGTGTGTGTGTGTGTGTGTGTGTGTGTGGAGAGAGACAAAAAGGTAGAAAAAGGAGGGATGCAAAAGGGAAAGTCGGGGTTCATGAGTCTATCATTTACTTACATTTAACATACAATATTGTAAATAGTACTGGTCAATTAATTGTGATATGATTGGATTAAAAGAGATTTTGCACTAATGCACTTTCTTCTGCAGCATGCATTCACTTTTCTTTTGTGAATTTCAAATATTGATATTTTCTCTTAAGCACCTTAAAGGATAAATATTTTTTTTTACATCATAGTTTATTAGTATGTTCACTCCTGAACTCTCGTCAAAGGTTGCAATCTGCACAGCATGACTATCATTTAAATTCTATCATTTAAGGTATGTGTCCTTCTCAAATAATTTAATTGCAATAGTTTAGAACTATTAGCATTTTAGAATATTATATATATCTTCTTAACTATATCTTGCCCTCTCAGATTAATGTTAAGATTGTTGACCCCAAAGTCAAGAACAACTGCTGTAACCTTCAATTCAAGATTAGCTTAATAATTGTGGCGAAACACAAATCCATCTTACTGGAAAGGCGTTACGTTTTATATCCTTTAACATGTAACTTTCACTTAGGAAAAGGCTTTATCATGATATTACTCAAGATATTCCCTCCCCCCCCTTTCCAGTGGTGTGTATTGATCTGTGTGTAGCTTAATGTTGGTCTTTATGGCTACACTGCGGTTAGACAAGCCAGTCGGAAAACTACTTACTGCAGCCCACTGTTATAACTGAATCAATCCATTAGGTGAGTATTGAAACTGTGGTTACCCTCCACAATATGTAGTGATTATATATGGCTGCAAATTTAATTATTCAATATGCAATTCAGTTATGAGCAGCATGTAAAACCTCAGATAGAGATGGATGTTTTCCTCAAACCACAATGCATTACATCCATACATTAAATTGAAAATGGGAGCCATGACATTAGGGCTATGGGATGTAATTACAGGCCGTTCAAAATCAGTAGGGCAGGATATAAACTGTGAGAGAGAGTGTGTGTGTGTGTGTGTGTGTGTATGTGTGTGTGAAAAAAAGAAAGAAGCAATATGTGTGTCCCCGGGAAAAGTGACTGCTGTTTGTTTGGCCTGGCTCCCTGTCCCTTCTTCCAAAAGACTGTGAAATCAAAAATTAAACGCTTCACCATCGTAAAGCAATTGAGCCTGATACGTCTTCCTCTCTTGTAATTGTTTGTTTATTGGACCCTGTTCAAAAGTAATATTGTGAAGGTCTCTGCAGGCTCTGGGAGCCAGCTGTTATACTGCTGGAGGAAGGTCACACTGTGTCAGTTAGCATGAGAGGAAAGATTGGAAAGACATAAAGAAAGAAAGAAATGAGAAAAAAGACATGAGATAAAATGCAAAATAATTCTATTCAAACATGTATTTTTACATTTTCTATATATTCTTTATACATTGTGAGGGTGCTGTGTGTGGCTGAATGAGAGGGCAAAGAGGTGACATGACAAGCAGTAACAGTATGCTGAGGTGGTGGCAACACAGACCACCTCGCTGCTAACTGACCACAGGGGGTCACAACCAGAGTGACCTTTTGACCTTATAACCTTTTTACTTCTGTTGTCCATTGTCCACTTTTATTCTAGTCCATTTGCTTTTTCTTGCTCCTCTTTTGTTCACAGCTTTGCACAATATGAGGGGGGGGAAACATGGCTGGGAATAACATTTCAGTTAATGGGATGACAGGGAGAGAAAACATAAAATTGATATTGCAAAGAGATACAGCGATGTATTGATTCAAGGAGAGGAAGGAGCAGAATGTGACGAGGGCCGTTGTTGAATATTTTTTATTGTCAGCATTTGTGCAAAACCTTTGCTGATTTTACATTTTATGTTATTTATTGATGCATTTTTGTATGTGTGATATTGTGATATTAAACCATCCATCAAATAAGTTATTGGGACTATAAACAGTATATATTGGTATGATTAATGCATTTACTGTACATGTAAGTATTATGTTCTTGTTGCTGTTAAAGTTGATCTAATTTCAAGTACCTTTTTTACCCTTAGCTTTGTTATTTTTATCAATAACAATGTATAATTTATCAGATTAATAACCTAAATGTCTTGAGAAAATGGTAACTAAAGTTGTTTACATTGCCAATGAGCAATCATTCTAAAATGTAGTGGAGAAGTAAATAGTAGATCAAAATAAAAGATCATAAAATAAAACTAAAACTTTTATTTGCCTCAAATGTCTACCTTATAGACCTTAAGTAAGTTTACTAAAACAGGTTGTGATACATTACACAGCGCGAGCATAGCATCTTTGATATAGTTTTTCGTTGTTTTTTTAAATCCAGACTATATAGATTGATTAATTATTCTGCATAATGGATGGCATGAATTGCAATTAATGCTTCATAGTAAGGACCGACACATTAATCCCCTGATAAATAGACAGATAGATATACACACATGCACATAAGCTTAGTGACAGCTGCAGGGTCTGAGAGCAGGTGTGATGGATAGAGGAGACTACACGTGTGGTGCTAACAAGACCTCTACCATGGGCACACACACACACACACACACACACACACACACACACACACACACACACACACACACACACACACACACACACACACACACAACCAAGGGTGGGAGGTGTTAGGGGTTGCGCACAGATGATTGGTACTATGTCGTGTGTGTGTGTGTGTGTGTGTGTGTGTGTGTGTGTGTGTGTGTGTGTGTGTGTGTCAATCACATGTTTAGAATACGTCGCTATTGATAACAAATATGGCATCATTAATTCCAACATAGACAAAATAGATTTCAAGAGAGAAGAGTATTACAATTAAACAAATCCACAGTAGCACCTTGAATCATCTAAATCACCCCCCCCCCCACCCACCCACCACTCTGCCTCACACTTCTATCAACCCCTTTTTGTTCTTTATAAGTGTGAGTGTGTGTGTGTGTGTGTGTGTGTGTGTGTGTGTGTGTGTGTGTGTGTGTGTGTGTGTGTGTGTGTGTGTGTGTGTGTGTGTGTGTGTGTGTGTGTGTGTGTGTGTGTGTGTGTGTGTGTGTGTGTGTGTGTAACCGGGCCCACATGCCATATGGACTCACCTTGACACCTGTCAATTGAAGGTAGAGAAGAATGGCAGTGACTTGTGATGAAATGAATAATTCAACTTTGCAGCAAGTTCTGCTGAACCTTCAAACAGAGATCACTGCATCTTACATCTTCTGTCACTTTATTCTTGGCAAACAATGTCTCTGACAATACACCTTCTGCAGACCTTGTGTCATTAACAACGGCTGTTTAATTCCTCTTTGACAAAGATAACACAAATTGGTGTTACTGTACAGTGACAAAAATCGAGTAAACTGTTTTAATTGGAAAAATATCATAGGTGTTCTGGTACTTGTGTGGTATGGTGTGAATCGTATCTAGTGGTTTGACAAAATGAGCCATGTTTTCCAAGCTTAAACAATTGTAAAAGAAACTGTTAATAAACAAACAATCGGAAAGCTGCACATGTACTGTAGCTCTGTGGTAGAACACAAACAGCTCCAACGAACTCGGGTAATGATTAAATGGAAATAAAGTCAAACAAAAGGCTTTGCCAGTTCTCGGCAATCCAAGGCCGCACAATACATGCTAATGAGTTGTCATTGTTTGAAGCCGGTGCCATGGAAATGAGCTCAAACTGATCAGCGATGTGTGATATGAGTGTGAAATCTGAGAGGAAACAGAGTGACAGGAGGAAACTGAACCCCGGGGCCCCGAGATCTCACCACAGCAGAGATGTAGAACACGGAGGAAAAGGTGTTGCTGCAAACTACTCTGTGCTACTGTGTGCAATGAGTGTGTATGTGTGTGTGTGTGTGTGTAAGGGGTTAGATGTGGATGGCAGATGTCAGACCTCTCTGCCCCACCCACTTGGGCCCCACTTTGGGCCCACCTGTTGGACCGAGGCCATCTGGAGGGCGGGCCATCTCTATGTACTGATACTGCGAGGCTCTGACCCAGCATGCTGACCAATGATACATGATCACATGACAGGAAATATCCCGTGTATCTAGTCCTCATCCTTCTGTATGTTTGTGTTTTACTCTCACCATTCATGTCTTTATCTATTATCCTATATTTTCTGTTTCCCTACCATTTGCTGTTTACTTATTGTGTGGTAGACGAGCCCACACATAAAATATACTATCAACTTATAACATATGATAACATCTGAATAATATTGAATGTGCATGTTAACAGCCTTTTTTTTTAAAGGCACTTCTACCACTCCTCATTGGAGGACAAATGACTCTCTTCTTTCCTTCAATAAGATATGTGACAGTAGAAGTGCACAGGTGTAAATCATGAAGTTAATGATGGTATTGTGAATGCTGTAACACTGCCACACTGCCATTGTTTGCTGAGACACCTGAGTAGAACCTTGTTAATATTATTAGGAGCATGTGTGCTTTCCCCTTGATATTTAAAGGGTGTGAGGGGATTCAAGGTGTGAAGTTAAGGCCTGATAATATATTCTTTGTGTTGCATTTTCATCCACTCTCTTAGAATAGTTTTCTGTAACCAAACCTTGACAGTCCCAACTGAAAAAATAGCAAATACTTACAGGTTACCAAGGTGACAGAGACATCACCCAGACCTGGTAAAAGAAATAACTTTTGGCAGATCCGCCAAAAGGTTGTGTGTGTGTGTGTGTGTGTGTGTGTGTGTGTGTGTGTGTGTGTGTGTGTGTGTGTGTGTGTGTGTGTGTGTGTGTGTGTGTGTGTGTGTGTGTGTGTGTGTGTGTGTGCGTGTGTGTGTGCGTGTGCTGTGTGTGTGTGTGTGTGCAGTGTGAGGAAAACAATGTGATTAAATTCAATGAGAAAAGTGGCTCAAAGAATTACATTTACAGACAGGCCTCTTTTTATTTGAGTGTTGGGATTTAATACAAAGAGCAGCACATTTTCTGAACTGTTAATATTTAAAATAATTGTTCAACATGGGTTTTGGACCTTTTGACAAAATGTTCAGTATTTATGCAAAGCTGGCTGTAACTCCTTATTTAGCATATAGATGGTAAACGGACCCATTTATACAGTGCTTTTGTAGTCTATCGTCCTCTCAAAGCACAACAAGCCAACATTCACCCATTCACTCACCCATTCATTGATGTGAGATGCTGATCCTCAGGAATGGGTCAAGGACACTTTCCCATTGTCATTATTGTTACACACTGCTTCTACTTGATTTATTGCAACAGTGTGTTGCAATAAAAACGTATGTAGAGTGTATGATACACAACATGTATTAATCATTCAGCCATCCTATTTGTATGTTTATAGACTTCCCCACTGGAGTCCTTCCTCATGGAGATTGCTTGATTTAAACAGCTTTTTACTGCTACTATAATATTGACTGTTAGGGTAGTCAAACAAAAATTCCCTTTTGGTCAAGAGCGCTTTTAATTTGGCATCCCTGCCGAGTAAGTTTGAATACCGTTCATATCGCTGTCAAAAATAAAACCAAATGTTGGGCTACATGAATACCTTGTGAACAATGGCAGGCCTTTTGAATGACTGTGCCTGAAAATTGCCATGGCACTACTAACAAAGAAAATAGCCAATGTTTTATGAAGCAGGTTTCAAGTTAAGTGCTGCAAAAGAGTCAACCATTAAGCATGTAATAGGACTATAATGTGTCAAAGCAATAAAACAGCTAGAGATGATTATTCAGGAGAAAACACCTGATGTTACACGGTGGAAAATTATACTGGAATTTATTTGTTTTGGTTACAAAATACCTCTCATAGTATAGATATCCCTGGACACTGAGGCAGTGTGAAGAGACACAATAATAAGCATTTATTGAATGAAAAAGCGCTGCTGAGTTTCCCATGAAGGTTTATCACTGTACCCAGTTATTGCTTGTGAAGACGCCAGTGTGTCATTATATTCACACACACGCGCTTAAGTGTTAGAGTGTGCAAGCATATGTCTGTGTACTGTACATATGTGTGTGTGTGTGTCCAACTCTGTCTGTGTGTGTGTTATCGCTTGTCTATTTTGGGGTCATTTTGATAAGCCCTTGAGTGATGTGGCAAGATGAAGTGACAGTTTGTCAGAAAGCGGGTCATGGGGCAGTCAATGTGTAGGCGGCCCTCTGAGCCCGTGTACCGGGTATAATTAGGCACTCATTACCATATCAGTCAATTACCAACAACCACTCTGGGTGCTTTCTCTCAGGAATCTGCCCTTCTGGACACCAGTTCTGAGAAAGACAGATTTTGCCTGGCTGCAGAAGTAATTATTTTTCCGTCTTTCTCCCTCCTTCCCCTTATTATGATTGCTACTGGTAAAACAATGGCCTAGGTTTTGTTGTGTTGTGTTGCTGCGGGCACCATCTGTGGTGGTGAGGGGGAGGCACAACAATACCCGTCCATATGGTCAGGGCATCAGCAGCGAGCTATATCTGCTCATCAAGTCCTGTCATTGTCATCAGCCACTCTGCTCATACACTAGTCCATGTTCATCTGTCACACACACACACACACACACACACACACACACACACACACACACACACACACACACACACACACACACACACACACACACACACACACACACACACACACTGACGCGGGACTGACACAGCAAGATATGGTCATATACTTATTTATGAGGGGAAGATGAGGTTGGATGAGCAGCTGTCTTGCTGCAGAAGCATTTATAAATGTTCTCCTCAAACACTTTATTTTAAAGAAAATTGCACAGAATTTCTCACTAGAGACAAATCTGTTGCCTGATTATGAGCAATTTTGCTTTTGACTTTAATCACTCAAAAGGGTTATGAGAGGACGAATACGTCTTCTTCTCATTTCTGTTAATAATGTTTTTTTCACTTGTCTGAAAATGACACTAATGTGTCTTGATTTTGATGTCTAATAATCAGTTTTCATCTGCACCAATGAAATAATTTGCCACCTCAACATCAATTCAAACCTGCAATCGTTGATTGGTGTTGGGAGCTTGGGGCTTTTTTAGACATCCCCATCTGCTGTCTCGCACCTCCTAATCTGCAACACACACACGCACGCACGCACGCACGCACGCACACACACACACACACACACACACGCACATGCACACACACAAATATTACTGGTGCCACGGTTCTGTCGTACAAAAAATGTACTCCAGCAATATAACTTTTTATCTTTTTCATTTATCCATCAAGGATTGGTAGACAATAAAGATGAATATAAATTAGAGGAGACCTGTCTTCATTTGAATTCATTTGCGTGGAGGATCTGCCCCACTGTAATAGACAGAATGGGTGTAAGTCTTCCAGGTGAGAGGCAGGATGCTGGCTGTGCTCATCAAGATAACAAGACGATGAAAAAGTAGAGGACAAGGGGCGGAGGGGAAGAAAAGCTTCATTCTACATACACTGTAAAGAAAGAATGTGTGAGGAGATGGTGAGATATGGGTATTAGATGCTACATACTAAAATAAGCATGTTATATTGAAAGAGGACATGAGGACATGGGCTTGAGGAAAAACAGATTACTTCTGAAAGATCTTAAAGCGATACAAAGGCAGAGATAGAGAGAGCGGGAAGGACAAAGCTGAAGGCATGTGAAAGCTGAGATAACCGCTTATCCCTGCGTCATCACGGTCTACGTTTATCTTCGCCTGCCTTGCACTCTATCTTTCCCCATCTCCCAGTCTCCCCAAATAATAGAAACCTTGAAACAAAGCCCAGTGTGACGGTGGTTTTTAATTGGTCTTCAGAATCCATAATTAACACAGCGCCTTAACGTGCAGACACCACACTGCATGCTATTACTTCCAGATTGCTTTTTTTTTGCATTTGCTCATCTAACACTTTGCATTGTGGAAAATTATAAATGCTGCATTTATTCCACTCCCCACTGGAGTTAAGCATGATTCATTTGGTGCTTTGTCTGATTCGACAACTGGCTTAGCATCAGTTTTCTACAAAGAAATCACATAAATCAGAGTAAAGCAAGTGTACAAATTGATGAATTCAATGATGCTAGTACATTGAGGACACCCTAATAGATGGTGAAAAAACAAAAGGTCCAAAAGCTGAATATCAATGAACCTGTTTTGAGGAAATGAAAAAAGGGTTTCATAAATCTGGCTGGTTTACTTTGGCTGGTTTGTCTTGCTGTTAGCAGGGAGGCCCGTATGGACAGCCCTAATACTCACAGATCACAGGGATTGGGATATTGTTTATAGGATCAGCTGAACAATAGCAAGGGGGGCTCTCCTCTGCGCTCTGGGTTTTGCCCTCAGGCTGTGTAGACTGCCCTGCTCTCTTTCCCTTTACTCACTCAAACCAACACTTCTCATCATCTTGACCTCTCCCTTTCTGCCTTTCACCCTCCGTTCCTGTCCTCCAATCTGTCCTCGTCTCCTCTGCAGTCTGGGACATTTTGAGGGGCTGCTTGTCCTGATTGTTGTTGTGGACCAATCATCCTGCAGTGCTGTTTGCCCTCTGGTCACCTGGCCCCACACCACAGCAGAGGGGATGTCTGGCTGACAGTTGCCCCTGGTGAAGCAAAAACAGACTGACGGACAAAGTGGGTGATGGGACAGGAGGGAGGGGTTCAGGGCTCCCTCAGTCAGTTGTAGCCCTGGGAGACAGCTGGACTCCCTCAACCCTGCTGGCTTTTGGGGGTCAGCAGCCATAAGGACCGAATCCTTGGCCTGGAACATGACCAACGTCTGCAGGGTTAGGCCTGGAGAGAGGCCTTCTACCAAAACCCAATTCATGTAGATCAGAAAAGTCAGTCGTTTATTTACACATGATAAACATATTGTTACTTGCAATGAATCAACATCTAAATGCTTTGACATATTAAACATAACACATACAAAATATACGCATAAAAAAACACATGTTCTGTCAGAAAAGAGATTAGAGATAATGAACAAAAACCACATGACCAATGTGCATACAACTTCCCTTTCTTATAGTATCCAACTTTCTAAAAGTATAGCACAAGCTTGGCAGCTGTGTTTTGAATCTGTGATTGTCTTACACATATTTCCTTTTTATCAAATTTCATGAAAGCTGTAATTATGTCGGCCCCCTTGAAATATCCCCGGCGTGTTCGCTCGTGTTCGTGTGGTGCTCAGCACATATAATTTAATTTGAATTCATTACTCCCCCTCCTGTCAGTTAATATATTCATGACTTCCAATTCCCTCAGAGCTGTCCCACCACCTGGAGTGTCCTCCCTCATCTGTGTCACTCCTCCCCCCTCCTCCTCCCCCATGCTTCCTTCTCCTCACCCCTCCTGGCCCGGCAGTCTCCCTGGGGGCCCATGAAGGGGTGTTAGGGCCAGGGTCACAGAGGCTGGGGGGGCCGCTGTCATTAGGGTGCAGTGGAATGTGTTAGCAGGGACCAGCTGGGACCAGCCAGCGCTGTCCCAGGCCTTTCTCTGCTGGTGCTGCTGGTGCTGAAGTGTGTGTGTGTGTGTGTGTGTGTGTGTGTGTGTGTGTGTGTGTGTGTGTGTGTGTGTGTGTGTGTGTGTGTGTGTGTGTGTTGTGTGTGTGTGTGTGTGTGTGTGTGTGTGTGCGTGGTGCGTGCGTGCGTGCGTGCGTGCGTGCGTGCGTGCGTGCGTGCGTGCGTGCGTGCGTGCGTGCGTGCGTGCGTGCGTGCGTGCGTGCGTGCGTGCGTGCGTGCGTGCGTGCGTGGTAGGTAGTTGGTCACTCAAGTGTGTATTCACAAGGCCAAATTGGAAGTTCTTTGGCAACAACTTCTGTTCAGTCTTCAAAACGAATCAAAGAATTAAAGATGATTTGCAGGTGGATGTTACTTTGTTTATATTTTAGTTTCTGAGTTGCGTTTGTTAACACATGCAGGGTTGGAGTCTCCAGATTCTCAATTGTATGCTTGAATTCAACAACAAAAGATGCTCTCACTGTTGACAATTGGTGCATTGTTTAACTCAGTAAACATTGTTGTAAACGTAACGTGAAGTGTGCAGTGAGATTGCTTTCACATTACATATGTTTGACTTCTTCCTCCTTTCTGGGAATAAGCTGCATTATTTATCGTCTGCCAAAATATTACATAATTCAATGAGATGCTAACTGAGGGGTCATGTTTCTTTGCAGTTTCATGGGAGAAAGGACAGGGTTTCAGCTTCAAAATGATCCTCACCTCCTTTCATATTCCGTCTGTCTTTCATGTTGCACCTTTGTACCAGCCTCTCGACTGAATATGTCCCTTCTGTGTGGTAAATATTTCATGGCGGGGAGCTGCTCCAAGTTTGATCGTTGCAGGGTGCCTGGTGTAGGAGTTCAAAAGAGACGGTGGGTCCTCTGACAGCCAGCCAGAACAGAGCGGAGGAGGAGTAGAGACAGGGGATGGGGGGGGGAGGAAGGGAGTGAGGCACTGCTGTGTGCTCAGTTTAAATTCAGCACCACCAATTTCCTGGACAGCTCCCTTGGTCTTCAACGTGGAAAACAAGATCTTGGGCAGTTTTATGCTGGAATATGTTGGACCAACTTCTATATAGAGACACGATGTATTTTTATCCATACGTATGAATAATTACCTAATTGAGAAAGCGAGAGCAAGAGACATTGCCAGTCATTAGAATTAAATGAGCACATATTTAAGCGTGTGTGTGTATTACCCGTACATGTGCATCTTGCAGTGTCTATGTCTTAGCATATCTGCATGTGTGAGTGTTACAGAGAGAGGGGGGGGCTTCATTATTAATCAGGACCCTTCCCTTAGTGAGAGAGCTGCTAACACTCCATGGCTTAATGACTGAAAATGAGCCGTAATTATGGGCTGTCAGTCCAGCCCCTGGCACCCCCTCTGCTCCTCCATCTCATGGGTCCATGTCCCCCCCGCTGCTGCACCACACCCAGACTGCCATCACTTACCAACATCACTTATCATATGCAGTATTTCTGCGTAACCCACCCCTTCACTAACTCTATTCCCCTGTTAAACCCATCTAAAGTCTTTGTCACTGGAACTAATGTTATGGCAAGACTTGCTAAAGCTACAAATAATTCAGATTGAGCTTCTTATCAGGCACCAGTACTCAATACACAACTTACACTTACATTAAAGGACAAAGGAGAGTCATTTGATTACCACCATTAAAAGCTGAACCACTTAATCTTTATACCAACACATTAACGATGGATGCATGATGGTATGTAAATATAAATAGATGTATATATAAATATATACCTCCTGTTTTCCTGAAATCCGTCGCTTGTCTCTTCCTCTCTCCTACCCTCCCTTCCTCTTGCTCTGTGCACTTAAGCTCATCGTTATGCGGCGTGTGGTTTGTCAGAGCTGATGATGAATTTGTTTATGAGTGGAGAGAGCTGATTTCCCCTGAGTGGTCTTTCACCCTCCCTTTCTCTATCTGTCTCTTACTCTTTCTCTTACTCTTACTCTTTCTCTCCTTCTCCTTTTCCTTCTCCTTGCATCAGTCTAAGACAACCTCTCTCCCCCCTCACTTCCCCCTCCAGCCCTTTCCTCCTCTGCAGTTTGCTCCACCCGTCTAACATCAGAATTCTAGCCAATCCTGAGCTGAAAGGGTAGCTGGCCATTGGTACACACAGGGACAAGCAGATACAATTGAGATCAGGATTTTCTTTGAGCAACATTTACAGAGTGGGGAATTGTTTGCACAACCCCGCCATTTGAAAACCCTTTAATCATGCTCAGTAGTTGTGTTCATGTCATCTTTTCCCTCCTGCAGCAGCAGCTAATGTGAGAAAGTACCAGGTTGTACATTAAATGGATTGTAGGCAACACACAAACGCAAACAAGGATAAACAGCCACACTGAAAGAAACCCACATTAAACAATAGAATCCAACAGTGCCCTGAAAGCTC
The DNA here is from genome assembly GCF_902827165.1 of Trematomus bernacchii. Classification (NCBI taxonomy): domain Eukaryota; kingdom Metazoa; phylum Chordata; class Actinopteri; order Perciformes; family Nototheniidae; genus Trematomus; species Trematomus bernacchii. The sequence goes on from NW_022987973.1 coordinate 11,227,040, forward strand.
TCATGCATGAGTAATGTATTGCTTGTTTAAGTCTTCGGCTTCCCTTTCAAGATGGCAGGTTTAAAAGTGTATGGCATGTTGAAGCTACAGACAATACAAACCATTTTGTCTGACAGGTCTCCCTCCTGGGCCTTTCAATATAAGCATGCTGTTTGAAATCTGCCAACATACACACATGTACTGCATGCACACACACAGGCGGCTTCACACACACGCATACACGCAGTAATATCCCTGTTGGAGGTGGTGGAAGTGCCAGCTATTATCAATTAATCTTTCCTGTGTTTTTCCTCTAGCAGAGAGAGGTACCATATGGTTCTCTGTCAGCCACTGCTTTTAATTTACTTCTTGCGTCTGCTGTGAAAACAGGCCAACATGCTATCTAAATTGCTGATTTGATAGAGGGAGTATAGGGAAGGAGAGCCCTGAATGTACAATATATATAATACATATACACACTCTAAATCTTGTAGTTCTTCTCCTAAACTAGACGACACATATATGTCCCGATGCTCCAACTGTACACATAGAGGAATGAAATTCAATTTTTTTTAACATTAATTAAGACAAACAAATGTGAATAGGAAAAGCCTAGTAAGATTCGGTCAATCTGGAGTTCTTCTTGTTATTTAATTGCAGTCATCCGTTTTTAAAGTAATTGCAGAAAAAGAGCAAGAACACATCCGACCTATATTATGTTAAATAAACAAATAAAAGTCATCTTTTCACTTTTGTTAAGTCTGTCCATATCACACAAGCTATCAAATATACAAACTTAATACGTAGAAAAAGTATTCAGGAACACTAACTGAGCTACTTATGTTTCCACTTGTCTATTGATTTATCAGCAGGACAGCTGTTATAGTTTAGCAACCTGTGTCGAGTGTGTCACTGAAGTCTTAAAACAAAATGATTCTAATAAAAAACACAAGGACACGAGTTGGAAGTGGAAATCATTAGTTATTTAACATAATCCTTTCCTTATGTTGTGCCTTAAATTGGCTGCTCTTTGCAACAACACTTAACCCTTCAGCCCTTAAACTACTCAATCAAAGTACAGTATATATTCCATATACACATTTGTTGCTATCGGAAAATGCCAAATTCCAAAAATGCCAAAGTTCCTGAGAACGCCAGCGAGGGGAAGGCATCTGAATACTGCTTATTCATACACACCGACTTGACTGTAAGCAGTACATGATTTAATCAACCAATATGATTATATGTGACACATTCAGCTTTTATAAACTGCAACATTACCAAAGAAAGCAGTGGAGAATATCTTACCAATTTCCCGACCCAATTCATTTTGGCTTTGTGGCCTTTCAAATTCCAGGTTCCCCTCACTATCACAGCTTGAAGTACAAAGTACAGCTATATGTGAATAGCTCAAGGTTACATACTTTTAACAGCACTTTATGAAGCACTCGCACAGAACAGAGCTCTTCTCACTGCCCTGTTGTGTGTGGGTGTTGAGGGTAGAGGTGAAGATGGAAAGGTCATCTCTGTTGTGGAGGAGGGGTGAGGGACAGAGGAGTGTGTGTGTTCTTTTTTCTGCATGTGAAGGTCTCAGGTGTGAAAGGCACAGTTGTGTGTGTGTGTGTGTGTGTGTGTGTGTGTGTGTGTGTGTGTGTGTGTGTGTGTGTGTGTGTGTGTGTGTGTGTGTGTGTGTGTGTGTGTGTGTGGGAGGCGTGTCTGCCTGTGTGTGATGGATGAGGTGTGCTAATGTGGCCCCTCACCACAGATATTATGGTCAAACAGAGAATCCATCAGAGCATATTGGACCAGAGGATTCCTTTACTTACAGTATGAGTCGCGTGCACTGTAGTGCAGGCGTTTATTATGCTGCTATCATCTCAAATAAATCCAAATATTTGTATTTAAATTAAATACTTCCATGATTTTCTACCATAGTCATTAATGTTTTTACAGAAAGGTAGAAAAAAAGAGCAATATTGTCATCAGCCAATTGTGGGCATTACCATGGTCAAAGCCACACATCTCAACAAAATATGCAACAACATAATCTTGTGAAATAGTCATGTGTCAGGAAAGGATCATAAATGAAGACATAGTGATTCAGTGATTTGTATCCCTGACAATTATAATGCCATTTTAAATGCATTTCAAGGAAATAAATAGTTATTTATTACTTCTACTTTTTACAAATGAGTTTGATAAAGTGAACCAAATAACCATAGCACTTCCGGTATTCTCTATTTCTAACCATGTTCAACTAATTGCACAAAGACATATTTTGGTCTTTTTTACATTTTCTAAATTTCTAAAGCAACACATACACTACATTTGAGTACATTTGAAAGCTATAGCGTGACTAAAGGCATGTTGATGTTGTTAGATTATGCACAACCTAAGAATTAAATCACCATTACCATGACGATAAAGCCCTCACTTTACAGAGACAAAACTATGTTATTCATGTGTTTGATTTGATGAAAATAGGGAGAGATCAACAGGAAACAAATAAAATAATCATGCTTTATTCCTGGAAAAAATAGGAACAATGATGGTCACTTTAATCTGGATTAAGATTAATTTAGATAATCTGGTGACATGGTGACTGAAAAAGTATTTTCTGTGTGGAAGAATTGCATTTAAAATGCATGTGGTTTTTCAAGTTGAGATATTTGAAAAATGTACACTGAATTTTCCTAATATTCCAGTTCCTATAAAATGCATTAATGTTAAAAAAAATATATAAAAACATACAGTACATGTTGATAACTAAGAGCGCTCTGGAGAGTACTCTTCATAAATTGTTAGATGTCCTCTAATTTTTTTAATACTGAATACCTACAGTATATGTTTAGTTCCAGAGTAGTAAACCCCCTGATGATAGAGACAAGTATGTGAGTACTGTGCCATGATAATGAAGCGCTCTGCAGCAGCGTGGCGGCAGCAGCAGTGTTATTCTGAGCGGGGGGGCCGGGGAGCAGTGCTCAGGTGCTCGCTGGTGAAGGCCAATCATCACAGGGCTGGCTCTGCCTAATGAGGGGATCTCCATGATCCAGCAGCCAGGACAGGGTACCCTGACCCTCATCCACCAGTCCTCCCAGCTCTGGGCCCCAGCTGCTGCTACGACCTGCTGCTACTGAAGGAAAATTAGGATGAGACACACATAGGGTACATCGTGTTGACCTTACTTTATTTAATCTCATAAGAGCAAAGCAAGATTGTAATGCCAGCATCTTTTAAATAAAGGAATATCTAAAGATGTACCTAATATTTCTGAAAGCATAATCAGGTACAACATGAAACTAACAATATTTCCTTAATTTGAGTGTTCTGTTTCAATAATTGTTTTAATGTGTCCACAATATGTGCGTTTCCCTATTATTGATACATATAAAAAATACAACAGCACACATATTAACTGTCACTTACCAACCAAAAATCAATAAAATAGTGAGTGATACATTGACACTGCTGCAAATGTGTTGCTTTAAATATTCAAGAATACATGTGACACACTCAATAGATGGCCTACACACAGCATGCAGTACAAAATGAGGAAATTAGATCTTGATGCTGACAGAAGTAAATATGCATTCACTCTAAATTACAGTGTTGATCCATTAAAGGGGAACATCAACTTAATTAGGAATTTCTATATGTTTCATCTACCCTATATGAATGTTTAATCCATATGTGAACATTAATCACTTTCAAAGTTGAAACCAGAGAATAAATCTCAAATGTGTTATTTCCTAATTTATAAAGACGGGAGCTGCTCCATAAGAATTAAATGGGAGGCCCAAACATGTTTTTTATTTTTTATACCTAAATTAGCTTTATTCTGTCGTTGTCATCTCAGTTTTTGAAACAGAAGAGGTAATCACATTCTCAGTGTCATCTACTGTATAACCTCTTTTCAAATTCATTATGGATACTTCCCATAATGTTTATTTTGTGATTTCACAAATTTTAGTTTTAGCTTTTGGTTTTGGGAGAGAGTTGTTTATTTGAAACTTTTTGGACTCGCTTATACCTTTGGAATAACAAGCATGAATTTTGGCGGAGGACACTCACTTCCCCTTTAAATGTCTAGAATTGTATGCTCCCTTTTTACATTATTAAGCAAATAAAACAAAGATCTGATAAACTTGAGTAAAAAACAGTGAGTATACAAAGCAAGACAACTTGAATAGACCTGAAAAAAACAACACATTTCTTCAATCCAAGAAGGATTCTCAAAGAAATAGAAATGTACATTTATTTGAAAGTGCTATCTCTTGACAAAGTTGCTTTTAGCACACAGACTTTCTTCTAACCTTGCCACTGCCGTTTTAGAAAAAAAGGGTTGGTATTTATGTTCATGAATAGGAATGTCGGGTGCTTTGAAAGCAGGAAACCTTGAGGTGTTTCAGTGCAAGGAATTGTATTGTGCCATTCTGAGTGTACTCCTCTGTAGTAGAGAATCATCTCTTTAAAGAAAATGAAACTGAAATTACTGCAGAGAACAATGCATTTTTTATATCGTGCATACAACAGGGGCAGGCAGTGTGAGTCGCTGTGTGCAGGTGTGTGTGTGAGTCCAAACATTCTTGTCTGTATCAGTTATACTTGATGTTCACATTCCAGCAAGTCCTCATCCCAGAATAACAAAATAGGTTGTTTGTCAGTGACCAACAAACCACACATTGTGTTCTGTTCCAGAAACTCCTGATCTGATATTTGGTAAGGCCTCTACTTAAGGTTTAAAACTGTACACTGTGTAACATGTCAAGATTGCATTGCTTAAGTTGACTGTTGGTAGGAGATAAGATGCACACTTCAGAGTCCAGTTTCATTATCACACACTTAGAATGTTAAGCAAACCAACCGCCTCCTGAAGACTATTTATGCTGCTGTATAACATCTGTCCTATTTATTGTATGTCAGTCAGGAAAACATACTTTTTTGCATTGTTTTAAAATACCGTCACCGTCATTTTCTGGTGATAGGATCCGAATAGTTATGTACTAAAATCTTTGGTTATGGTCAACAAAAGACCAAACCCTAACACAATGTTAAAGGAAAGCAGCCACGATTTAAGTTAGAGACCATAATCAAGGTTTCTTGAACCCAGTGCCATCGTTGAATCTCCTGAAACTTATCAGAAATAGCACTTGGAATATATATACCATATGTAAATACCAAAAAAAAAACACAATATTTCCCTGATCTTAACCACCCTATCACAGTCATGCAAAGGAAAGATGTAAAACATATAACTGAACATCTTCAGTGGCTTTTCATAATCATTGTCAATGATATTTCTGCTGAGGACAGTCTCTAACAATTATTATCCAGTCAGAAAACGTCAATTCAGTTGTAGGATCAATTGTGCTGCCTTCCTACGTGTTTTTCCATATGTGTTAAACTTATGCCTCACTCAGCTCTCACATTTATATCTTAACATGTTCCTTTACATTGAGCCCTGTTGAATCACAGCTTTGCATGGACACATTTAATATAATACAGGATAGAAATGGACAACTCAACTCAGGGAGTACCAACATAAGCTCAGAGTGGTTTCTGAATAAGCACAACAATCAACAGCTCTTTCAAAACGGACATCTAACTATATTGAGCTTTGTCAATTTGAATGCTAATTTACCAGCATGCAAACAAGTGCCTCAAATTAAAATGCAGTGTGAAATACATGTTTGATTACACAAAATACTGGTGCTGAAAAAACATGACCCTGATGATGTGGGCCAGGATTTATTTTACTGATTTCATTCATTCAGTTTGTTTTGTTCTGGCTGAGGCTGCTGGTCTTAAAATCAAATTAGCAAAACAAACCAACCATATGATGCGCAGGCTTGCTGATTGCTGCTTTTTTTTCTCCCTTTATTTTATTGGCATTTTTTCCTTCCTTTCCTTCTTTCTTCCTGAAGTTGCAGCTTTCTCGCCACGAGGGTCCCTGTGGACCGGACCAGATGTTCCAGGCAGCACACTTCCCCACTCTCTGCCTCATGGAATATTCATGGGCAACCAGGCACCGCAGCACAGCACCGCGCCGCACAGACCAGAGACCACTTATTTATTTATTTCCTCACCCTGCTGCCTGGCTGTCTAATGCACAACAACAGTTCAACATGCAAGAGCATCTTCTCACCTTCCTGTTTCTCTCACAGTCACTCACCACATCCTTTTTCTTTTCATTGGCAGGGTTCCCCGGGATACATAAACATGCCTCACTCCATATCTGTGGGTATTTTGATGGATCATCACCTTTCTACCTTTCTTTTACCATGCTGTTGATTTCGCTCTCTCCCTCACTTTTATTAGGCAGATGGGTAGGGAGTGAACGGTGTGTTGAATAACTGATGTTTTTCTGTGAAGCCTAATGGTAGTGCTTAAATACAATGCCATTATTTACAACCTGCCTAATGCATTGGGACACTTAAATTCTTTGTTTGGTGGTGATAATTGGGCTAAATGCTCCACAGTAATGCATCCTGTTGGGCTGTTAGTGGCATGTTTTCAGTGATGGATTGGCTTGTTGTTTGGGCAGAGGTTTTGAGGCCATCACTTATCAGCAGAAGTAACATTTATGATTTGTCTCACTGGCCAAGTAATGGCACTCCAAATCCTGGCAAGAGGAACCTCAAATTGACATTTTGTGCGTTTTGCTCTTAACCTTAACAACAACACCTGTTTTTAAGAAAGGCAGGGTCAAGAGTCAACATTTGAAAGGGAGGCTAAAATAATGAGAAAGCTCCTTTTTTTTGCAAAGCTGTGGAAACAGAGACCAGCTTTCTGGGTGCAAATGGAGGCAGGGCGCCAGGCGGTACCTCTGCTCCACTTGAATGCGGTCCAAAATGACAGCTGACGGCTGGCACACAGACATCATGGACGAGCAGATGTGGCGGCAGCTTTCCAAGTGCAGAAACACTTTATCCATCCTTTATTACCCTCGATTCCCCTTCTTCTTCTTCTTCTTCTTCTTCTTCTTTCTTCTTCTTCTTCTTCTTCTTCTTCTTCTTCTTCTTCTTCTTCTTCTTCTTCTTCTTCTTCTTCTTCTTCTTCTTCTTCTTCTTCTTCTTCTTCTTCTTCTTCTTCTTCTTCTTCTTCTTCTTCTTCTTCTTCTTCTTCTTCTTCTTCTTCTTCTTCTTTCTTCTTCTTTCTTCTTCTTCTTCTTGTTGTTCTTCTACTTGTTCTTCTACTTATTCTAATGCTCTATATGTCCATTCCTCAATGTATGCCTATCTACCCATCAGTTTCTGCTTGTCCCGGTTTCCCTCTCACTCCTCTGTCTCTGCCGCAACAGTTTGCTCACTGACTCAAATATGAACCCTTTTGGTATTTTTTTTATCATTTTCATTTGTACTCCCCCATCCTGGGAAAATGTGAAAGAGGAAGGAGGAGAAATTTGAAATAATATTTTTTTGCTGATGTCAAGCAGTTGTTTCAGAGACTGATCCCCCTCCAGTCTCCCATCATGCACCTGTGGTAAAGAGGTTATTCAGCTCTATCCCAGCTGAGGCACAGCTGACTACTCTTTGGCCCACATCCTGTGCTATTTCCACTCCAGCTAATCAAATAGATTTGACATCATTTGTTAATTGGCAGCTAACAACATGCTTCAATTATTAGCTACTTCAAACATTTCATTTTTCATATTTGGCCTTGAATACTGCCCTGAATGACCTTCTCTTTTCCTCATTTCTTACTTCCATTTTCTCTCCAGCTCTGCAAGTGTGTATATCTGTACCATCTCTCTCCAGGTAGACATTATTCCAGATGACTTGATGTTTAAAGTCTCCTCTGGTCCAGAGGATAATAATCCCCATGCAGCAGCGGGGAAAGAAAAGCAGGGATCCTTAGTGGGATGAGTTTATCAGGAGTGTAGGTCAAATAAGGCCAGTTAATAAAGCTGTTATCTTGGCGGCAAAGAGGAGGAGGACGAAGAAAAAAGGTGGGAGGGAAGGGTGCAAATAGAATAAAAAAAGTAAATACAAGAAGATGTAGAAGGGGTGAAAGGGAGGGAGGTACAGTGGAGGGAGGACAAGAAGTGCAAAAGGGAATTAGTCCATGGTTCAAAAGGAGCTGTGCCCACAGAGAGAGAGCCTGCTGTGTGCATGCAGGGGGGGGGGGGGGGGGGGCAGGTGGCAGTCTGGAGGGCTGTGTATCTGTGCTGCCTTTCTTTGTGTGCAGTATGCAAAGGCAGGTCTGCCATATTCAATATTCCTGTCTGCCCGGACTTAGAATACCAAAACAACCTGTCTGGCAGTATACAGATGCTCCTGCCTCTCCACCCCCCCCCCCCCCCCCCCACACCTCTCCTTCTCGTACCTCCTCTGCTCTGTTTTCTCCCTTCCCTCTCCTCGCACATATGGCCCACTGTTTCAACTGCTATTCCTCTGACAAAACTGATATTTGTTTCAAATGGTGGGTTTGAGTTTGAATAAAACATTTTTTGAGAGATCGTTGATGTGTGCTAATAGACACATAGTACGGCTGAGCATCGTTTAAGGCGACATTGATCTCAGCATTGCGCAGACGTTTGCTCTTGTAACAAAGACAATTTAAAGTTTGATCTCTGTCGGTGCTGGTGAAGAGAGGCAAAATACTGCTGAGGTATAACTTGCAGATGAAAGAACTGGTTCAAAACTGAAAATAAGTGAGATGTGTTTAGCTGTGGATTCAAATAGGCGGCAAAACAACATTGTAACATTTTGTGTGGATTTCTCTCTTCTCCTCTTTCTCTCATTTAGACAAACCTCATAAGATATGCTTGTAGTGTTCAGAAGAAGGCATGCTCCGCAGAACAAATGGTGTTAATTTGCCGCGCCTCTCTGAAGCTGCACATTAGAGAGGAGCCTTCAGGGAGAGAGGGAGGGAGGAGGAGACGTGGGGTTGAGGGGGTGGGTGGGGGGTGGGGGTGGCGGAGGGAGGAGGAGGAAGAGGCAGCAGCTGTGCTGGAATTAATGTCTGCATGCCAAATTAGAAACACCATGCATCTCCGTCAGAGATTCACAGAAAAAAAAAATAGGGAGGGGATGGAAGGAAAAAGAAAGGATCAGACAGAGTGAGATAGACAGATAGATAGATAGATAGATAGATAGATAGATAGATAGATAGATAGATAGATAGATAGATAGATAGATAGATAGATAGATAGATAGATAGATAGATAGATAGATAGATAGATAGATAGATAGATAGATAGATAGATAGATAGATAAATAAATAAATAGATAGATAGATAGATAGATAGATAGATAGATAGATAGATAGATAAATAGATAAATAGATAGATAGATAGATAGATAGATAGATAAATAGATAAATAGATAGATAGATAGATATATAGATAAATAGATAGATAAATAGATAGATAGATAGATAGATGCGGAAAATATGCATGATTGATATATCCCATAAACAACCTTTAATCCTCTTTCATCACTTTGTCCCACAATGTAACACTATACCTGCAGAATATCCATCACGCCATAGTCACACCTATGCATCGTTTAGGTATGCGTATCACATACTTGAAAAGTGTGTGTGTGTGTATGTGTATGTGTATGTGTGTGTGTGTGTGTGTGTGTGTGTGTGTGTGTGTGTGTGTGTGTGTTTGTGCGTGTGTGGGTGTGCATATGTGTACTGATGTGTCGTTGATGGAACACCCTTCCTGCAGAGGTGCAGGGCTGGTGGGGGCCACCGGTCCCAGTGGTGCCCCCTAGGGACGGAGCTTGCATAACATTATCAGGCAGGGGATCAATAATGAGAGTACAGGCTCTCTCTAATGATAGCTGCAGGCCACAGGGCCGTGGGCCTCAGGGTACCGAGCTGCCAGGACAGCCCTCATGAATACGGGATAAGACTGGAGGAAACGGTGTATTTCTGTGTGTGTGTGTGTGTGTGTGTGTGTGTGTGTGTGTGTGTGTGTGTGTGTGTGTGTGTGTGTGTGTGTGTGTGTGTGTGTGTGTGTGTGTGTCTGTGTGTGTGTGCGTGCGTGCGTTGTATACAGGTCGTGTGTCTCCTTGCATGTGCATGCGCCTGTATGGGCCAATATGGGTGAGATGTATGTCAGATGAAGGACACAGAGAGCAGATGGCTGGTTGGAGCTGTATGAACACCTCACCTAATCTCTCCCTGCCTCTGTGCATCATTCAGCCCGGACTTTTTCCTCTGCGGCATGACTCGATATACCTCACTGCTCACTAACTTCAATACAACACAGCCCTTAATCCTGCAATTTACACACACACACAGAGTGAATTCTGTGTGATATGCAACCGTTTTGGCGCCCTGGGGTTATCTGTCAGATTCAATATTTACACCTTTTTCACTCAGTGATGCAGCCCTGAGATATATGCACAGATGCATGCCTGGTTAACCATTTTCTGTACTTTTTGAGTGCAGTACTGTGATAGGGGATAGTCGTTCCTATTACATGATTCCTCACAGACAGGACCTGGAGAAGGTCACTCGGAGAGCGACAACACAAACAACAACAACATGCTCATTAGCTCATTTCTGTTTATTTTTTCTCTTTCTCTACTGAGCTAAATTACCCATCCCATTTCTCTTCTTTGTGTGTCCTCTGCAGAAACAAAGCCATGTGCCCCCCCACACACCCCTCCCTCCCTCCCTCCCTCCCTTCCTCACTTCCCCTCCCTACTCCCCACCCATCCTGTCATTGTAAAGTGTGCGTCTCCTGTCTGACCGTACTCCCCCCCTCTCCTTTCCTCCACCACAGCCCCCTTCCCCCTTCAACCATTGCCATCCTACCGTACCCAAACCCCCTTCCTCCCTGTGCACACACCCACTTTCTCTCTCCCACCCTGCCTCTGCCTCCCAATCACCCCCCGGGAGGTGACATCTGCCGGGATGTGCTCGGCTGGTTCCAGATGCACCACCGCCTCATCCACCACCGCCACCCGAGCGAGTGAGCGAGAGAACGACACCCCAGCACTCATTTCAATTCCATCACCCTCTCCCAATCATCTTGCCTCTCCCCTGTGCAACATTAACGAGCCTCTTTCATTTGAATACATAATTAGCCGCCCGAGCACTCTGCTTCACTAATTTTGAGACAAAAGGATGGAGGAGACGAGGGGGTTGGGTGCTGGGGGTGGAGGGCGAAAGGGAGGAGGTGGCATGTGGGATGAAGAGGATGAGGCAAATAATGATAACAAAAAAAAAACATTTGCATTTTAATTTGGAAGCAGAGGGGGGACTGCTTTTTTTCAATCACATTTTTTCTTTGTCTTTGTCTCCTTTCTCTTGCCCTTGCTCTCTGCATTAGATCTGCATTTGGCATATTAAAGTGTATTTTGTCCTGTACACCATTTTACAGTATTTCAATGTGACTACAAATGTCATTAAGTTGTCAATATGTGTGTGTGCCTAGCTTTAAATGACAATGAATGCATGTGTGTGAGTGAATCCATCACCAGCCCTTAGGGCATGCAGCGCTCCCAAGCCAAAATAAACTCCACTTACTCCTGCACAATAAATCATTCTTCTCAATGAGCTGAAGCCAGCTGAGACGCTCCTTAGTGCATTACAATATCATCTACATTCAATAAACATCGCTGCTATTGCCCTCACTGTGGGTGATTTCAGTTTGCTAGAATAATGGCCTTGAGGCTTTTCCAGTGGCTTGACAGACTATTCAAACCTACTGTAAACGAACATACATCAGGCCTATATTATACTCTGACTTAGATTCCCATAATGAACTGGGGCTCCACTAGCTCTTTTGTATGTTTTGTGTGAATAAATGTCTGTGAAAAGAAGGACTAGGCTGAGAGAAATAAATGAGATCAGCAACAAAGTATGGAGATGAAGAGCCAAAAGATGCCAGAGAAAGAGAGAGAGTGTGAGCGCGGCTGAGAAATAAAGGAATCTGTGTTTGCCTATGTTACGTAGCCTGTGAAAGTGATGCTGTCTCGCTTCCTTCTTGGTGGTGTGCCAGGCCTGGCCTCCTGTCAGCCATCGCGGGAGCCAAATGACAGCTTTGATACTATTAGGATCAGCGCCAAATCAACACTTTGCTCATTAAGGGCCTGCACACGCCAGCTAACAACGCGCCCGCCTTCCACGCCGACCCTCTGTGCCAAGCAGCCACGCTCGGTGAGTGCCAGGCTCACCTGTCGTCACTGGGTGAACACAGCGGCATACAGGAAACATTTTGCTGTGTCAGCGCTGACTCAGCAAACTTTTAATGACACCATTTCAGTACAATTTTCTGTGTAATAGTTTGCACAACATTTAATATTGTACACATCCAGGTTTGACCCAACAAAAAAATGCAGAGTTGCAGTTTTATGACAATATTAGCCTTTAAGATTCTACTGGGAGACAAATGCTCACGTCCACTTCTGTATTGTGGAGAAAAATTCATCAAAATTACCCACATACCAGTTGGCACAAATACTTACACACACCCCACTGTGACCCAGTCTACCAGCCCCCCTCCTCTAATGGAACGTCCAGGTGACTCTTTATTGACTCTTTACTTTATTGACGTATTATTCGGTATTGACAGGATGGCAGGCTGGTTCAGGAAGGTCACAGGGTTCAGGTTGAGCCGTTTGGGAGACAAACACAAACACACAGCTCAATTCCATCTTATTTACTGCTCGACCCCAATCTTTGTCCCTCACCTCTGACCTCTACCTGGGGAATATATGTATGGATCTTCATTGCTTCACTGACTTATTGAGCTGAAAACCATCTTGACAAAATCTTATACATACATATGCACACAAAAAACTATGCTGCAGACCTCAACTTTTAACAGATGTAAATGTCCAGTGCAGGATTGGAAAAAGGCACCAGGTAAACACAAATAATCACATTGATATCGTTGGGAACATTATTGATGATTGGATTAAAATAAGCCACATTTTACTTGTGCATGACTGTGGCATGATGGATGTATCAAATACAAATACACACAACATCTCTATCATGCTTTGTATGTTGTTTGGTTATGTCTTTGTTTATAAATTTGACTTCCCGTATTGTTCTGAAAGGGTTAAGTCCATTTTCAGTGTGTTGTCTGCTCCGCATCAATGTACATTATGTACTCCTAATTTGCATACTGCAGCGCGAGCTCAATTAAAATGAACTTTTAATTTCTTACAAGTAAATTAGTTTTCCATGCGATGCGTGCAAATGTCGGGATAATGGGTGC
>NW_022987973.1:11241898-11261898 GCF_902827165.1 Trematomus bernacchii
AAAAACCAATCAGCTAATGCTGATAAAGGAGGCGGGGTGCGGACATCTGTTCACACAAAACACCCAAACTCATTTGAATCACATGATGAAATGACTCACATCTGCTGAATTTGAAAATATATTTTTGCCCCTCCTTGTTTTAATTTGGGTGGAGGTGGATAAACTCCAGATGCCAGGGTGATATTCTGAGTGACAGGCCTCAAGGATAGCAGAGGAATATATCTGTTTACATTTATGTGTGTTTTTCATGATAAACGTACCTTTTGCATGTTATCTCTAAATATGTCTTGCTAAAATGTAAAGAGTCTGTCAGTCTTGCACATTTCTCAACAACCAATCATCCCTCTGACTTGGCGTTTGTTTGTCTAGGAACCAAAGAAGGACAGTTTCTAGTGTGAGCTCTTAAGATCTTCATGTTCACACTGTGTAGGGATGGATTGGGACCACTATTAAGCGTGACAACCCAGAATGGCATTCTTGGTATAGCTTGCTCAATGACGCTCAAAACAACACATTCAAGAACCAATAAATAAATAGAGACCAGTGATATAAAGGACCTATTCATTTGTAATTTCTCAAAAACTGTTAGTCATGTGGATTTTCACAATAGACATTTGTACTGCGCAGGTCCCAAAAAGGCACAGTGATGAGAGATGAGTGTGAATTTGCAGGTAACAATTCCAGCATCCAAAGCAATTCCGGTTGTTTTCAAACAGATATGTTTTGAGGTGTAACAAAAAAGTAAAGCAAGTTAAAATTCATACAACTCTCAACTCAGTCATATGTCTGATTGATTATTTTTACCAACACATGTTATGCAGTACAAGTACATGCAAGCATGCTTTACCCTGCATGCACACGCCTGTACGTTCACATACTACTGTATATAAAAACTTACAACAGAGAACAAAGAAAATCACACCCTCACCTTCTCTTACTTTTCACGTCATTCTTTCCTTTCTGTTTCCAATAAAAACACACAAACACACAACACACACACACACACACACACCACACACACACACACACACACACACCACACACGCACACACACACACACACACACACACACACACACACACACACACACACACACTTTTTGGTCTCTTGTCACTTAGCCTTTGACCTGATCATCACTTACAGGCAATAAACACTCACACAAGTGTTAGTGGGCCAGTCAAACACTGAGTAGTGGGAAAGGAGAAGCTTGGATGTGGCTAAAGAAAGGGAGGGAAACCAGATTACTGCTACCGAATCCAAACCCACACACTTTCAGTCTCTGAAAAAACTTCAGTACTGATTGTATATACATTTGGTTGTCAGATTTGTTTGTAGAAAGCATTCACTTTTGGTGTATAAATGAACATCAAAGTACCCCACATATTCAGGTTTGATATGGGTGATACAAGTAATGAGTGACTCCAGCAATATCTGCATCAGTCACATCAGAGACCAGCAGATTTGTTGTTGGAGGATATGCTGTACATAATAGGCCTTATCATGGGGTTTAAAATACTCATTCATTTACCTATGTTTTCATTTCAAAATGATATTGGAATATTAACTTTACCAATGTCTCTTCTACGTGTTGGTATTTTGGCAATGTGTAATGACCTGTAGTATACATCTTTCAAATCTTAATTTAGGCCAGATTACAAAAATATTGATTTGATAAATTAGAATTTGTGTTTAAATAAATGTTTGATGCTACATTTAAAGGGGACCTATCATGCAAAATGCACTTGTGTACGTCTTTTATACATGAATATGTGTCCCCGGTGTTCCAGGGAACTCACCAAGTGTCAGAAAACACAACCCTCTCTATTTTCCTCCATACCCAAATCTCTAAAAAAGGGGCTGCAACGGATCTGATAAAAACTGATCCAGATTTGAACACTGTCCTGACGTCAGGACGGTGGCGCTACGGCTATTGGGCCAACTCCACCAATCAGGAGGAGACAGCCACGGCCATCGCCGTTCGAAAGCGCTGGAGACGCTGTAGTACATATGCCAGGCCTGTAGGTGGTGCTGTTCTCACAGAATCAGCCCTTGCAAAAACAGAGCTAAAAAAGTGCAAATTGAGCGAAATGAGGCATGGCTAAAATGCATGATCTGTTTGGTATTTTGAAAAACAAAAAGTATAAATATGCCTTATATAGGTATGGTCCTACACTATATTATTCAAATATAGCATGATAGGTCCACTTTAAACAAAAGGCATGCAAGAACAGTAAACCAGAAGAGTATGAAACCGTTTTTAAGATGAATTTGATCCATAGATGAATGTTTTTCTATCTTGACTGATCTGATTGTACCACTGCAACATTAAAAGAAGATGATCAACAGTTGTTGTGAGAAATGCTTTTGAATGTAATAATCTAAACAGGATGATTTTGTTTGATGTGTGCAATGAGTCGGCCCTGCGTAAGAAGGCAGAATCTGTTCCTGTTTCACTGCAGTTGTAGCAGATGTTAGCATAAAATGTGCCTGCAGATGTTTTGAAAATATTTCAAAGACATTTGCTTGTTAGACGTTTTTATTGACACTGAATAGAAATGGCTTTGTTGTTGATGTTGCATTATAATGGAAACAAACAACACACAGGGTGAAACAAGAAGTCGGTAACTTATATCTTTTAAGGTTTACATAACTTCTAGCCTTTGTGTATTTCACCTGTAAGAAATCTGTACACGAAATGAATGGAATAATCTTTCAAAACATCAATCAAACTCTTGCCAGTAACAATCAAAGTAATTCAACTGTCAACAGGCTTTGATTTAGAGCATGATCAAAATTACGGCCAAACTTAGTTCACCTAGATTTGACAAAAAAATGAATAATTACCCGTTAACTTCAAGGTATTCAATCAGGTCCTTCAGTGTACCATATTGTGTGGTTGTTTCAATACGTTTGTTTTTTCTTTTTAGTTGCAGCCTGAACTTTGTTACATTCTAATCTGTCTATTTAATGTTTCTATGATTTGTTTTACTGCTTTGACACTGAGATAAAACCAAAGACACATTAAACTTCAAAACGGACTCAAACTGTTATGTAAATACAACAAATGTAACTTTCACTTCCTGTTAGATCATGTCTTGTCTTGTTATATATTACAGCGTGATGCAGAATGTCTAGAATGCTACATTGAATGTATCTGTTCAACAGAAATATGAACAACATGAGCAACTGAGGAAAATACTCAGGAAGGCAAAAGCTGCAAAGTGTTTTTCTGAACCAACTGAAGAATCGCTGGTCTCTTCTTTTCTTTTTGACTTCACCCTGGCTGATTGTCAGGTCATCCTGCACGGCAGTTACCACAAGAGGTCCATCATGGGGGATTGTAAGAGCCAGAGTCACATCAAAGTCTGGTTCATTGCAGAGTTCCACATCCTGACAATTCAGGACTGAAGTAACTGAAGCAGGGTAAGTCACAGGAAGTGGTGGAGTTATCAGATTCTGTCTCCAGAAAAAGCTCAGCTGGTTCAATTTCACTGGTTTTCAAACCATCCTGGATGACACTGATAGCCAGGGGTTCATTCAGTATCAATGGTCACAAGGGTGTGTCTGTTGTAGTATCAGTACTGTTTCATCCAAGCCAGTGTAGGCACAAAGATCCAATGAATCAAGTGTATGAGACAAAGTGTTACCATCCAGGTCTGATGTAGTAAACAGTGGCAGAGGTCAGAGGAGGTCGTAGTGTTGGTAACACCCCCATCTGAGGGGTGTTTCTTGAGTATACTGCTCCGCTGGTTCAATCTGCAGATTATCATACTATCCATCAGTGATGCAATAGAAGAAAGCAGAGATGAACCACATCGGAGTCAGTTTCCAGTGTGACAGCAAACAATTATTGTGCCATCCTAATGTTACTCATTTTCAGCCCAGTAATCAATAATGATCAATAAAAACAGCCTTTAATGTAGTTGTAAGCAGATATAAGGCCTTTATCAATATATTTGAGAATTGTTTTTTACTCATCCCTGTGAAACATCAATAACTAAATGATTGCTTTATGAACAGAAAGTGAATTGGTGTTTATAATAAAACTGTTGTAATAGACCGATATACTGTATGCTGTTTAAAATACTGAATATTCATTATTTAAACACTTAAAATGTCCTTACATTACGAGGTATTACAGAACGTATTAAGTGTTTATTCACCTTTAAGTTGATATAGCTGGGTTAAAGTACCAACAAATAATAGATAACTATTGCTCTAGCTTTTTCAAATAAACAACAAATATTAGGTTATGTTATGTAATGTTATTGCTATTGTATTGTTGTCAGGATTTTCCTTTGCTTAGTTTAGGACATCCATTTACATCGATCTTTGTGCTTGTCGGTATCTAGACTGTTTTCTGATGGTCTGTTTATCTAAGCCTGCCTCCTGTGCAGTAGCACAAGCTCGAGGCATGCATATTTTCTTTGTACATGAATGTCGATTAGAGCAGCTCTGCCAATCACTATAATTTACATTAAATTTGAAATTAATTTCACACTTTTTTTCTCTCTGTAATTATGTCAACAGCTGCTGTGAAACCAAGCTGCACACATGAATTTTAATTGCTTGGTTCTTTAAATCCCCTCTGAACTTTAGAGAGAAAACACAACATTATAGCAATATTTCTGTTATAAGCCTCGCAAGGATTTAGAGTAAGGGAGGTAAAAAGAATTGATCATTCGGTATATCCAACTTCAGTCTCCAAAACCACATGAATGTCCCTCAATCCATCTGTTCATCCATCTGTCTGTCAACCATTTAAACTTAAGAGAAGGTTTCGCTTTGTGATGTACCACTTAATTCAAAATGTACAAGTCTTAGAGCCAAATGGTGTTCTCTGACAGTGTTCGAAGTTTTTAAATCATTACAAAATCTTAATATATGTTGATATGTGGGCTTAAAAAGTACTCTACAAAATAACAGATGTATAAATTATAATGTTCTCTTTATCATATGTTTTTATGATTTCTACAGTAAGGGCTTTTTGAATCATTCACAATAGCACAGACCCTGAATTACTCAATGAAAGAGCCCCATGCAGTGACAATGAATCCAGTCTGCTCTTTACCTCCATGTCACTGTTAAGGCTTTAAAGATTGCACCTGCTAAGCCCCCCACACTCCTGTGCATAAACAAACCTGGCCCTGCCCTGCATGGGTCCGCCTCCCTGCTGGGCCGGACATTACCACAGATAGATATGTTTCTGTGCGGTCAGTTTGCATGTTTAACTGTGTTGTGGGGGAAAGAGAAGGGGATGAAAATTAAGGAGAAGACAGACAGATAAGGAGAGGAAAGAGTGAAAAAGACGGCATTAGAGGTGGGATCAAGGGGTCAGGATTGAAGCAGTCAAGCTCTCATCTCCACACAGCAGGAGCCCAAACCAGCAGCCCTGCAATTACATCGCCATTTAGTGCAGAGTGAGGCCCCAACCCCGTAAAGCTTTCCAACCAGGGTCTTTATGAAGACAAATGATTCGTCAATTTCAGAGACAACATTGTATACAGTATATGACAAGCAAGGATTTTACACAGAGGCTTGAGTCCCTTGAAAAAGATAACAACATAACCAAAAAATAACCAAACGTATAACATGTACTCTTTCAATACATGCTACATTTTCATGTTTCAGATCTTATTTTTATTCATTTTAGATCATGTTTTACTCTGCAGCCACCCGCTGTTTCCAAATATCAACACTGAGATGGCATCAAGCACATAAACAATTACCTTAAGCTTGAATTGTTTGTATATGAATGGTTTTTAATTCAAATTAACAATTTACAGTTTTGATGTGTCCTGATAGCTATTCTACCGACACCTGTTTCGTAAAAAAAAAAAATCCTTGGGGAAAAAATATAATTTATCATTCATTCTTATTTAAAGCCAATCACATGTTTAGAATACGTCGCTATTGATAAAAAATATGGCATCATAATTCCAACATAACAAAATGATTTCAAGAGAGAAGAGTATTACAATTAAACAAATCCACAGTAGCACCTCGAATCATCTAAATCACCCCCCCCACCCACCCACCACTCTGCCTCACACTTCTATCAACCCCTTTTTGTTCTTTATAAGTGTGAGTGTGTGTGTGTGTGTGTGTGTGTGTGTGTGTGTGTGTGTGTGTGTGTGTGTGTGTGTGTGTGTGTGTGTGAGTGAGTGTGTGTGTGTGTGTGTGTGTGTGGTGTGTGTGTGTGTGAGCGCAAAGGCAAAAGTGGAGGCATATTGATGCGAGGTGGGTTGATGAAACGAGCAAGTCATCAAACTGCTTTACAGCCGCCTGCTCCTCTTGAAGACTCAATGGTAACCAATCACAGCAAAGATCTATTGATTAGAGGGGTAAGAAAATGAGGTGGCCGGTGGTGAGTCGCGTGCAGAGGGGCGCCTCGCGGGAGCAGAGCCCAGGTTGATAATGACTAAATCTGCCCTCCCTCCTTGTCTTTCTTCATCACAATCACACTGGCCTTAAACATCTTCTCCCGACCTCCTGCTGTTTCTCACTCCATCTCTCAGATAAACACACACTCATTCACACACATGCAAACACACCCTCTGCATGTCTCTCAAAATTAGTCACACTTACTTTCACAGAAATAAAGCACCAAGAACAAAAGCGTCCATCGCCTTTATAATCAGATTGCAGTGTTGTTAGATCACATCATGATCTCCAGAAGATTCGAATGAAGATACAAATCAACAGAGGAAAAATAACACCGGTTTCGAGTTGACCTACAAACTCTGATAGTTGGTCTAATGCTTTATATTTAACACAAGAAGGTTATTAAACATTAACACATATAAAAAGACATTCCTAATATTAACTGACAATTTGGATGTTATTCATTCCATTTGGGATCTCTTACTCTTGCTGTGTAAAAGCATTTGCTTGTTTCTGTCACTGTATGCCAGAAGAGTTTGCATGAACAAATCTGACAAAAGTGTTACGTGTTCTCCCTCCCGATCCCATGTTTTTCTAAATACTGCAAAATATTTAAAGTTTAATATAACAAAACTTGAACCTCTTTAGCCTGTCAACACCAACAAAAAAAACATATTTTTGTGTGGAATGAATGAAAAGAATGATAGGAATATTAGTACAAAATTTAAATTTTATTTTACCACTCAGATAATTTTCCCATCGTAACCTGCAGTATTTTTTAAAGCGAAGGGCAACACAAAGATAAAAAAATTGTTTTCATTAATCAGTTGATGCTGGTGTTTTTTCCGACCAACAAACCATAAGACAAAAGAGCGGCCAATCTTTACAAGTGAGTATAGGTGCAATGTAGAAATATTGCCATTTTTGCTTGAGAAATTACTTAAAAATGGTATCAATAAGCAAAAGAGTTGCACTTTACTTTCCTTTAGATCTACTAATCAATAAATGGACTAATTGTTTTAAATTGTCTAAATTAGAGCTGTAATGATTATACTCAATAAATCAAGTAGCCCATCGCAAGAAAAATAATTGGCAACTTCTTCAATATTCAATAACTAACTAATCAATAATCTGTCTTGAGTTCATTCAGATAAATCCTTTGACTTTGACACTCCTCATTTTGTCTTTAACTGTGCCTGTGTGTGTTTCCGTTTCCTCACCTAAACCATACCTTCTTAAGTGTTGAACACAGTCTTTGAAACAAGCCCTTTGTGCTGCACTGTGGGAGTGTGTGTGTGTGTGTGTGTTTGTCTGTGTGTATTGTGTGTGGGTTTCCAAACGATACTCAGCACAGCAATGGATCCTAAAGGAGTCAGCTCTTTGTTACAGACAATTAAACCCAGCTCTGGTCTGCGCCCCCTGCCAGACATACACACACACACACGCACACTCACGCACACTCACGCGCACTCACGCACACTCACACACACCACAACAGTGAATAGACACTGTAACCAGCTGAAGTGAAGTTCAAATACCACTCAACCTCACAGGGGAGGCTGGTGACCTTTACCATAGTAAAGCGTCCCTTGTCCCTTTTCCTCCTGTCACTCTATAGCTCTGTCTTCTCATACCGCTCTTTTGACTTCTTCCTCAATCCCTTCTCTCATCAATGGATACCATATCAGACCTCCTCATCCCTCTCTTTCCCCAGAGAGCTCTGCTTCTCTACTCTCCCATTTTCTTCTCGTCCCCTTTCATACCTAGAACCATTTTGACAGCAAGGTCAAGTTTTCATCTATCCATCCCTCATATCTGTCAGAGTCACTTTACACTCACTACTCTCATGTTGAGAAAAGAAGCATTTTACACTTTGAATTATATTCTTAACAACAGCAGCAGCTGCTTTAGCAATTTCCTGAACGCTTTTAACGTCACTTAAAGGTGGGGTAGGTCATTTTGGAGAAACCAGCTCGAGTGCGCTCGAATTTGAAAATACACAGCCGGAAAAAATCTGCCACTTCCTTACAGAGCCCCTCCTCCAACACACACGAACGCGCACATGACCAATGAGGGCACGAGATAAGTTTGTGCACAGATGGAAGGCTGACAGGCAGGTAGGCCATCCAGTTATTTTAGCCGGGCCGGCTAAAATGATTGGTCGTGCTTTTTAAGATTACGGCTTCCACAGATGACATTTTTTTATGGATTTTTTGTCAAAGCACTTAAGATATTCATTGCTATCGGGATGTTAAGAGCATTCCATGGAATATAACAAAAAGTGTATCTCGAGCCGGTTTCTCAAACTTACCTACCCCACCTTTAAACAAACAAAAATAAAACAAAATATGTTCAAGCTATTCACCTATCTGGTTTAGGAAGGTTTCAAGTCTATGCAATATTGTTTCATACTTAAATTAATGTTAATCAATGACAGCATAAAAAAGTAAGAAAAACAATGTATCCAACACTTTGCTTTAGAAATAAATAGTAAGGACATTTCAGGGGTTGATAGAATGAAAACAAATTATATTTATATATTATATTTCCCTGGTTCAAGGCAGTTTCACATCTTTGCAAGTCACTTAGTGTGAATTTGGTTAACAGTAATCTATTTGTAAAGCCTTTACAAGGCTGTCCTTCAAGATTCCTCTCTCTTTCTCTGTATATACCTGTAATTCAGCCCATGCTCCTGGTGAGCTTCAAAGAGAGGAGGCCGTGCAGTGAAGAAAAGAAGGGAAGAGGCAATGAGAGAAACTGAAAAACAGACAGAGTGAGGATGACAAGGACTCAGACGGAGAGGGAGAACGAGGGACATGGAGGAGGAAATAGGAGGTAGGAAGGAGGAGGCGTTGATAGTTTGAGGGGTCGAGCACCACCTGGTATTCCTTTACAACCAAGAAATATGCCTAGAGAAATGATAATAAAATAGAGAGAAGTCGCAGAGCCTTCTGTTGCTGACAGGAGCTGTGTATGTGCCCTGCGAGAGGCGTGTGTGTGTGCGTGTGTGCGATGAATAATTCATGGCTGTTCATTAAGGATAGAAAGTGTGAGTGAGTGATTGTGTACGGGTGTGTGTGTATGTGTGCACCCTTCGTTGCTCCGCGCCACGTCGCCTGCCTTGTGGCTGCCATCTGGCTTCACGCCATCAGAGTGCCACCCTCCAAAGCCCTCGCTCTTGCAAACATGGCAGGAGAGGAAAGGGGGGGGGGTTTGGTTGGTAGTTTGTGGGGCGGGTTGTGGAGATGTGGAGGGGGATTGGTGGGGCAGCATATATGTTGAGGAGGGAAGGGGAGAGAGCCTCAAGTTAACTTCTCCATTTCACTGATATCATGCGACGTCCACAGTCTGGTAAGAGAGATGTGCAGTTGGACGTGAAGCGTAATGACAGTCCATCACGTATGATGCAAAGTGATGCACTGTCATGTCAGTTAACATAGACCTCTTCACCTCTTTCTCTCCTCTTCACCCTCTATTAATTTAAATAGGCTTTGGCCCTTTTGATATGCTGCTATTTTGAGCCCATAGTCTGTGTGAACTACTGACACGAAATAGAGGCGTAGAGTTTAATGTATGCGCTTCCATCCCCTTTTGTGGTGAATATAGCTCCAATTTAATAATCTCAACCTTTTAACACCTTGTTATGAATAGTTTAACAACTCCAAATAGACATTAACTGACACTTTTAAAAAAACATTTTTGTTCCATAATGCAACATTATTCTTGTAAAAAGACTGCTCTTTATTTTAAATGTTTGGAATTTAGACGTTTTTTTCATAGATAAGTTGTTCTGTTATCATCGTGCTGATGAGATGACCTGTGTGCAGTGTCCCACCTGTGTCATTAGCTTGTTGACTCTCTGACTTGCGGAGAGCATTGAGCTGCTTTACTTTCAGGTTCCTGGTATTGTTCATGCTGGCTCCCTGTAACTAAGTCATGGCTTACTGAGACACTCACTGAAAATAGAACAGAGCAATTGCTAATGCTAAACCAGCACCTGTGACTTTCCTACATGACAAATCAAAATGTCTGTGAAAGTGCCGGACGCAGCATAAACAAGAGGAGTAGTCATGGAAGACAAGCCATCAGAGACGATCACCGTCAGCATTAAATGTTTGAGGAGAAACTCATGGTAGATACTGTAACCAAAGCTGCTACTGTAAAAGTCTAGTGCTCTCCCAGTGGAATAAAGGATTTTTTATTTTCACAATATCAAAAAATGTTAAACAGTTGGCTTGTTGACAATTCTAAAATCTTCCACATTTCACCGGTTACTTTGGTGGAACATAAATGATAGTACATAAGATGACTGTTGATGTAGCTGCTTAAGTACACCTGCAATGAATCCTCATACAGCATATACTCTCTTCTCTTAAAATAACCCAGCAACACCAGCAGTCAGTCGAGCAGAAGAGCAGTAAAATGAAACCACACACTCGTATTCTTACACACACATAGTCGCACTACACAGTTTTTTTTTACCATACACCTAACTTCCAAAATGTTTTCCTCCATCTTTCCTTTACCTCGCTGTCCCACCAGCACAAGTTCCTGAGTTACTTGTAGTCTATGGTATACAGAAGGTGTATACTGTGTGTAGACATACCATTGATCGCGTGTGGCATGCAGCATTCTCCTTCCCATCTGCCATTTCCACTATCCATTTTGCAAGGCCTCGTTGCTACATCCTCTGCCTAGCACCAGCTAGGAAGATTTTGAATGCTTTAAATTAATGTAAACAAACCAGAACGATGGTTGCAGCCACACCTATTTCCACACTGACAGCGCTGTGAGACAGGTCTTGATACTCTAGAATATTGTGATTCCCACTGTTGACAACTTGCCCTTTGCTCATGCACATGGCAAGAGGCCACAACAGATGATTGAGTTTTAGTAAGTATATACAGTATGTGTGTGTAATCAGCACCAGCAGTTATGTTGCAAGATAGTGTCCTAAAATGAGATGCCAGGTGTTGTGTGTGTGTGTGTGTGTGTGTGTGTGTGTGTGTGTGTGTGTGTGTGTTGTGTGTGTATGTGTGTGTGTGTGTGTGTGTGTGTGTGTGTGTGTGTGTGTGTCCATCTGGAGGGGTCTTTGGGGTCACAGTAATCTGGCACAGCAATCTCGCACTGTAATCATCTCAGTGCTCAGCAGGTGGTCCAGCAGAAGGCTGGGGAGAAAAAGTTTCTGCACATTTCCTCCCAGGCTGCTAAGGTCATTCTGATAAAACTATGTGCATATAGGCTGAACATTATGTAAGTATGCATCATACAGATCCGTGGCAAATAAAACTTACTGTGTATGTGTGTTAAGAGGGAAGAAGTAAATACAAATCAGGGTTAAACAGGAGAGAAGCATGCATATCCAAAGATAGCTCTTCATATCATATTAATATCTGCAGCATTGATATGGCCGTGTTGACAGTGTTGTGCCCTGCTTGGGCTTCATGGCTGGGCTATGTGGAGTTTGCCAACAGTGGCAAAGGGACACCGGCTGTCTAAGGAAATACAGCAGGAGGTGGCAGGGCCAGCAGCATCATTATGGGATGAGAAACAACTGTTGTTCTTACTGTGTTCTTACTGCATCAGAAAACATATTTCCTGTTACCTGTTTACCTCTGGGACAAAAGCGCCTTATTCTCCCGTAATGGAAGGTGACAGATAACAGAGCAAAAAGGATAATGATATATATTCTACCATGCGATCTTTTTTTTCTATTTAACAGTATAAGGTCTTAAGCTCAATAGCATAGCTATTGAAGGAGATCTAGCCCTTATCAAGCCACCACACACAGGGATAATGAACTTGTCCTATCATGGTACATTATAAACATGTCAGTGTGTGTGTGTGTGTGTGTGTGTGTGTGTATGTGTGTGTGTGTGTGTGTGTGTGTGTGTGTGTGTGTGTGTGTGTGTGTGTGTGTGTGTTCTGTTTTAACTCAAGAGGACAGCCTGTGTGTTGTTACATAGTGATGAAGGGCGCTTGGTTATCTCTACCTGGCACCCTTATCGCATCTGCACATGTGACATCTTTCAATAACCCTCTGTCCCCACCTTTCTCTCCTCTGCTCTGTAAAAATGGAGGCCGGAGAGATAAGGAGTGTGTGTTTATACGTGTGTGAGTGTATGCATGTGTGGGGCAGTTAGTAGCAGACAATGAAAAATCGTGCGCCTGAGAAAGGAGAGAAAGTGATTGGAAGAAAGGGGAAAGTCAGATGCAACATTATGTGAAAGACGGAGGGAAGTAGCAAAGTATAGCATTCTTTATGTGTATCTTGAGGTAATATCACCATACTAAGTGTATCTATTTTATGGTTATCTACACATACAATTCCAGAGAGAAAAATTGTACAAGGATAAGGGGAATCCTCGCACAATGAGACCGTATCAGCAGAAAAGAGCATACAGCAGAGCATAACACAGTACTGTTGAAGAGCAGCAACAACCTGATTAAACTGGTGTGCAGACAAGTTTTGATTTTGATTTTTTACAACCAGCCATCTAGGTTTTGGTGATCTGGCTTAACTTTTTAGCACCTGTCTGATCCTCCTACCCTGTTGAGCTTTGTTGTTAACACATTGCGAGGTTCCAAATATTAGCATTCATTTGTAGTGGATATAATGTTCCCCCCCATCAATAGGAATGATGGCCAAAACTACAAGAACAAAACAAGGAACAATAATTCCCTAAAGAATTTTTTTAGAACTATGGTCTTTAAAAAAAAATGTCATGATCAACTTCTTGTTTTTCAAATACAAGCAAAGCACAATTAGAACAACAACAATATGACACTAAAAAAACAAAAGCAAAGCCTGGCGAGGAGAGAGGTTGGGGGGACAGAGACATGTAAGAGCATGGGAGGGCTAGCTATCAGGAGTGTGAATGGGCAGAGTTTTGTGCAGAGCCTGTTGGCCATTCTCCAGTGCGGATAGTGGGTGTCCCTGTGCCAGCTGGCAGCCTGTTTCTCCCATCTGTGGAGCCTAAGAGAGTGTGCAGTAATCTCCAGGAGACAGCGGCTCAACTCAGGCCAGATTTTAAAGGGATACAGCCAGCTGGCCGGGCATGGACAGGTCTGTACCAGGGAGAGAAAGGAAGGGCAGGAGAAGGCCACGGAGAAGGGAAGGGAGGAGTGAAGGAGCTGTGATGAAGCAGGTCAGGTGTAATGGCGAGTGCGATAGGGGAGCTGAGGATTGGTGGTCAGGGAGCAATAAAGAACGCTGATAAGAATGATTATAGTCCAGCTGCCAGCAAATAATGAAACAGGCTGAATGTAATGTTCCTGCCTTTAGCTGTGCAAACTGCTGTCTGTGTCGGCTGCGCTCATGTGACTAACATGTACCTGTGTCAACCCTGTCTTATGTAGTGCTATCACACTGCCCTGTTGTCTTAGCTCACCGCTCTGTGACACAAAACTAATGAGGCTAATTGAAGAGTGTGCTCTCTGCTTACTCCAGCAAAAAAATGTATAATAATCTGCAGACCAAGTAGCTCCGCCTAGCTCTTGGTTTACTCCTCTCTGTGATTGTTGCAGATGGTAATCAGAGCCCAGCTGGCCTGTCGGCTGCAGCTTAAGGCGTGCATTTCAAAATATCAATCTTTCAAGTCAGCTGACACAGTTTTTTACATACATATTGCCATAAGAAACATTTCATCCTAATCTTACCCTCAGTTTTAGCCTTGTTTGTATAACTATTCTTGTGTTTTTGCTTTTGTGAAATATTATAATTTCAAAGTAAAACTATGTGGGAAACAATTTTCCTAAATGTACTTTATATTTATACAGCTCAAAAAAAAAATATTTAAAAGAACAATTTTGTAGTTTGAGATACTTTTTCTTTTTTCGCCAGTGTTGGCGCCAGCTGAGAAAAGGGAGACGACACCGAAGGATTGAAGTTGGCAGCTGGGGCCTGACTCGGTATGTTAACATGCGAGTACAAAAAACACTGCACAAAAGGATGCTGCAGTAAAGAAAACATGCACATTTAGCCACGCTCATCTCTGTACAATATCTGGGAACAATATCATGTACACATGCACACACAGGTGTTACTTAACTCACACACACAGTCTCACACACAAATGCTGAGACACACGCCTGCGGCAATTGCAGGATAAGTGAAGCCATGCAAATCCCCAGATGTGCAGGAAGACAGGGGAAAAGATGAGGAAGAGAGGATTGGGAGGAGGAGTGGAGTGCCTAAGGAGGATGGGGGGGGGGGGGGTTTGATAGAGGGAGGAGGGGGAGAAAGGGTGTGGTGGTGGAGGGCTGGGTGTTTACTTACTGTTAAAAGGCAGTGGGTGCTGTGTGCAGATTAATAAACAGGAGGTAATAGCAGAAGGACTCTATATTTATTTTTTATCTTAAATGTTGCTTGTTTGTCGGGCTGGATGAATATTGACTGTGAAATTGGGATCAGGGGCGACACATGCCAGTGCTTCGGCCTTATCTCTGGGATGCAGGCAGGCCTGGGGCCGTTATCGCAGTGCCACAGTGGCGTGCCGGCACTCCAGCGCTCTCAAAGCCGCCACATTCCCTTTGTATCTGCCTGGAGAAGCCTGTTTACCTTTCACTGGCTTGATATTCCTATTAGAGCCGCTGACTATTTACTCACTGCCTCCTCCTCCTCTCCCTCCATCGGGCACTGTGCTGTCTCTCATCTCTTCCTCTTTCTGTTTCCCTCGCTCTGTTTGGCTATGCCTATCTATCTCTTTTTTACCGTCTGTCTCTTTACTGGATATCTTTTTGTCCTGCTTCTGCCTCTGACCTTTACCGTGACAGAAAGTTTTGGACACAGCTTAGCCTATCAAAAAGTAAATGGCTGAGAACTAGAGGAGTACTTTTAAACAGATATTACGTACATATTGAGGTAGATTGGCTCTCCTAACCAGAAAAATGACGACATTGGTCATGTGTTCAAAAACATACAAAACAATAAAAAAATCGTGTGACTCTAATATTGGAGTTTGTGCTTCACGTCCCATCCCCACATAGTTAAACATCTACCACACATCAACCGTAAATGTGGCTGTTAAAAAAACTCAGATGATTTCTTTTTGGAAAATGTATAGGTCGTTTTGGAAGAACCTGACACTTCTTTTATTGTTAAGGTGAGAGCTTGCTGCAAGGTGTATTTTAAAACTCTACAGAGACAGATCTGAGTTCTAGTTGTCATCCTGCCTCTTCCCTTTGGTGACAGAGAGTGCAAGGTACCTATGACACATCCAACCACCACCTCCTGCTTATATAAGTTATAAAACAACTCAATGACCCACATAGACAAATAAACTCATATTTTAATATATTTTGTGTCTTGATGATACACACAATCACACAAAACTAAAATCCATTAGGTGGCATATCGTATTTTTTTGTGGAAAAGGTAATCCAGTTAAGAATTTAAGTAATTTGATTCAATCTTCACAAAATAGCAAAACGTTGACCTGGCTCCGTTTTCATTTTCTGCCAGTTAGTCTTGATCAAGAAAGGCCTTGCTCACTGACGGTGGGAGCCGCTGCAGAAAACAGGAAGGTGTAAGCAGCGTATAATAGTTTTAAAGGCCACAGAGTACAGCTGTGTGAATATAATTGGATGTTATTGATGTGATGGCGATGAATGAATCAAGGAGCTGTTACCAATCAGCTAATGAAAACACAACCTTACTGCTCTGCCAGAAATAACTCTAACCCCCTTACCTTCAACGGTGACTTCAATTCACATCAGCATGAATCATGTCTTTAGGTACTTATTATGGTGAAGGGATTCCTTATCAAGTTCAGGGGAAATGTTCCTGTGTACAAGCTGAACTAGCAATATTTAAAAGGCATTACCATGCATTTACAAAGTGACCTAACTTAACAGATTGGCTTATATTTAAGATGTGATACATGTAAAGGGTTTTAAACAATTCAAGTGAGATCGTTTTGGTTAATTCAATCATTTTTGTACTTCTCTTTTGCAAATGTCGTAAAACTTGGGGTGGCTCTGCCTAGTGCTTACATGTACAACAGTTTTGAAACAGCTGTTTGTGAACACTTAAAGATATACATTTCTCTGCAACATCAGGCAATAAAGAATTTAAGAGAAATCATATTACAGAAATGTTACCAGCCAAAAGGCACCAGATGTGGTACAGGCCCCAAAGGGATGATTCCCTTAAACAAGTTATACTCTCTCCCACTGCCGTACCTCAACAGGCAGCTGTGTACACCAGCTTTTAACTGCACCCCGACCTGCAGGCAAATACAACTCACATAGAAAGAACTGGGTTTGGCAGCCAATCAGTCAATTAAAGCGTTCAAACAATTAAGTGGCACACCTGTGACTGGAGTACCAGAGAAACATGTTGCTAAACACAACTTTTGTGTGTGACAATCAAATATGTCATACACCTCCCTTCCTCTCCTCTCCTCTCCTCTCCTCTCCTCTCCTCTCCTCTCCTCTCCTCTCCTCTCCTCTCCTCAGGGAAGGGCAGATTCCTCTGGTGATGATGACTGCCTATTCTCTAAATGCAATCTTCATGGCAGTTTTTTTGTTTTATCTCTCTCCTCCATGCAGGGTATACTGAGGGGCTCGGGGCGCTCTGTGCCGCATGCGATGCCACGAGGTGGGATAAGGAGCAAACAAACATACGGGCAGCGCTTAGCAACCCTGATCAGAGTGTCTGCCAGGGGTCCTGATAAGCTGACAGGCAGGAGAGGACAGCGAGAGGTGGAAGGAGTGGGTTGTGGGGATGTAAGGCTGTTGACATTGAAGGGCGCTTTCTCTCACTGAGCACAAATGGCCATGAATATCACGACACCCCCAAATTGTTTAGGTACTGACACACATCTCAGGGGAAATTGCATTTTTAAGTTGCATTCATTTTGAACAATACATTAATTTTCACCCCACTTTATTCAGACAGATTTGACCATGGGACAGCTATACCAGCAAAACTAAGCGGGTTCTATCGCATACCGACACAGATGAAAGGATGCAAGGCAATATTCACCTGGTAGAGTCAGCCACACCCTCTGAAGGTTCACAGCAGCTGTTGGTTTCAGTTATTTTTGGGTTAACAGTTAACTGCAGACAGACACTCAAACAAAATATTGAATGCATGCGGCTTACTATTGATTGTCCGTTGTGGTATCCACAAAAGGATTTTCTTGCAACTCTGCAGCATGCCAATTCTCTTACAACAGGATATTCTTCATCTTTCTCTCTTGCTGTCTGATTTTGACATGCCTATATTGGAAAATAATATGCCTTCTTGCTCTGCAATCAATAAATACGAGAATGGTAACTTTGACCATTTTAATTTCAATCGTTTGAACTTTTCACAACACTGCACTGCATGTTATGAGTTATGTCCTGTCCATATAGTCCAACATTTGTTGAACATGAACACTTCTCAAGACAAAATACATTACATTAGCATGTGAGATCAAGGTGAGATGATTCCTTCCTCTTTATACTGTACACAAAGAAAATGCTAATCCTTGTTTTCTATGTTTAACAGTTGCTGTTTTATGTCTTGGGTCCGCTATGACCCAAAAGTGTATTTTCATCTCTCTGTCGAACTATCTGAACATCTGTCTGTCTTTTGATGGTTGGTCAATCCATCTGTCTGCCGATTAGTACACATCTGTCTGTCAATCCATCTGCTAGCTTTTGGAGTGTTTGGGACACAAGCAACATTCCTGTCCCATTGTACAGCAGAGGGGAGAGAGGACAGAGAAGGATGGAGAGACAGTACATAAAAACCTTTAGAAGACACTTTAAGGGATTAAATAGAAGAGGACAGACTGCTAACCTACTGTAACCCTAACCCTAATAGTTGCATACACATTAGCACACGGTTAGCAACGGAGTGCGAGACTTTCCAGTAACTCAAAATATATTTTCTCTTTATGTGTCTACACAGTGAATCCTTCATTTAAAATGGACCTATCTGTTGTTGAGAGAGTGCATGAACCCTGTGGCTCCACAGGGATAACAGACAAACCTGAAGTCAACATGGGTTAAGATAGCTGTTTTAAGTACATTTATTTAGACTGTAAACTGGCTGATTGCTGGGCAACAGTAGCTCCGTCTGTAGGGACTGTGCTTGGGCACCTGAGGGTTGCTGCTTGGTGCCCCCGAATGGACAAAGTACAGAGTGTGGAAATGTTCCTGTTTGATTCCTGGGCACTGCTGAGAGGTGACTCTAAAGTAAAAGGCCTTACGATCAACTGAAAATAAATTCTTATGAATGGACTATGTATCAAATAGGCCTATTTGGTACTATGTATTAATGTATTGAGCTGTACTTAAATCAGGTTTTAAAATTATTTGACTGATAGAGATCATGCAATGTTATTATTTGTTTATTGATTGTTATGAACCTGCCTGAGGACCACAGATGGAAATGAGCTATTAGCTATAATCTGGCATATTGCATCTCTTCTCTTTGCTGAGATTAATGTTTTTGTATGCATGGTCCTTCTATAAATAAATACAAATACAAATACAAACTATTCCAAATAAAAGCTGTTAAAAAAAATGATTGTAAAAAAATCAATATAAGCCTCATGGTGACGCTATAGGAGAACCATAAATATCCGTGCAAAAGATAGGCCACATGATTCACATCACCGCACTATTCAAGTTAAACAAATGTAAGAAATAACGTCAAATGCGAATGCAACCCAAAAAGTACTTCTGTTATTGAGTGTGAAGGCTTATGTTAATCCTATCAGTGTCTTGCAGCTCACCTTCCTCCTGGCAAATGAATGAACAGCACCTGTATATGTAGATGTGCCTAGTTAATTGGACGGTGCCAACCTTGAGGGGAGTTTAAAGAGGCCACTTCATCTAAGCCACCCATCTTTAGAGTCTTCTCCCCGCCAATGGACTGGCCAACATTGGTATAGATTCCTGCAGTGTAGAGAGAAAGGCTGTGGGTGTTTCTCAATCGCGAGTAAAGCTGCTTCAGAGACACTATTTCAAGCATACTACGTCATCGAGTGCCGCCGAAGTACTGTTCCAATCTCCAGTATACTTGGAAAATCTACCGAGCCCGGCGTACTCCGTTTGGAGAAATATCGAGTGTGCACATGAGTAGACTTCGCGGCCTTAAAATCCCCACAATGCTTTGCGCACG
The DNA here is from genome assembly GCF_902827165.1 of Trematomus bernacchii. Taxonomy (NCBI): domain Eukaryota; kingdom Metazoa; phylum Chordata; class Actinopteri; order Perciformes; family Nototheniidae; genus Trematomus; species Trematomus bernacchii. Next base: position 11,261,403 of record NW_022987973.1, read on the forward strand.
GACCAATTTCCCCAAATCTGTGGCGGAAGATGTAAGGCGGGGCCTCTCATATGACGCACACCTGCACACTTGCTAGCGTGTTCCACACTTCGTTTTCCGAATGCCAGGAAGTATTCTTGACTCGCTTCTGAAGCAAGATGCTCGGCAGACATGTGCTACCAAGCAAGCGTACTCGCGATTGAGAAACACCCTATGTGTTTGTGAGTTGATCTTGAGAAGAACAACACTCACAATGTCATCCATTTTTGTGAAGTTTTTGTTTATTAATTCATGTTAGATTGCAGATTGTATCTGTTTATATTATAAATAATTCACCTTTTTCTCATCCTAATTGATTTTGTTGCCCATCCTAAAACTGTATATATATTTTGGGTAAATAAATTGTAAATGTTTCAATCTTTACCTGCATTCCTAGTTTTTGCTTACCCTGGTCCTTCACATTGAGTAATTTGGAGAGTTTTGTAATGACTTTTAAAAGCATATTAGATTGAATAGT
>NW_022987973.1:11264398-11274398 GCF_902827165.1 Trematomus bernacchii
ATGGTGCTGTCTTCTGTGTCTCTGGGTGCCCCCTCGCTGAGCTGTCATCATTCCCTGGCACCGGGTACACTGCACAGCTGCAGGGGAACCACTCTGCAGGGAACCTTCGTTTCCATCTGTCGCCAATTCACAGTGGCACCTATTTAGAGCGGCTCAGCGGCTGTGCATGCCACGAGCCACGAGAGAGGGGAGAGGTTGGGCTTAAGGGGGTCAAGAAAAGTGGGCATCAATAGATTAGAGTTTGGGGCAGCAAGATAATGGGGCTATATTTGACAGAAGCATATTAAACCTGTCATATAGTATATCACTTTATCTTATACTTCATCTGCTTCTTTGTAGCATTTTGCATTCTTTTTAAAATGTTCCATGTAATCTGTTTATCCTTAGGTTTCTTTTTCAAGAGACGCATAAAATAATGAATTTATTAGAATTTATTAAGCTGGAAAAACACTTTGTAAGCAGCCAGCAGAGTGTAAAAACATCTAAAAACATAAACAGTGGCTGTTTTAAACATTGTTTGTGATACAAATAAAACTTCAGTATTATCTCATTTATTATATTTGTTCTAAAATATATTTTATCACCAGTAACCCTATTAATTCATATCAGTTTGTAATATCACTGTGAGCATATTACCATCTGTGTGTGCGCATGGTCATGTGAGTCCATGTGTGCATGTGTGTATACACTGTGTACTCCTGAACTTGTATCTGTGTATATGAGAACAGGCTTAATTTAGCAGGTGTGCTTTGACAGTTCTTGAACGAGTGCCAAGTTTGCTGTATGAAGGATAAGAGGGAGGAGGCGCTCAGTGCTCGAGCTGTGACAGATGGGGACGGTTTAACTTATAGAGTTCTGTTAAGATCTGGAGGTTTTCTGACGCTGTCTGTGCCAAACAGGTGTGTATTCTAAAAGCACTGCAGGGAGAAGAGGTGAACAAGCCTCAACTGACTTATCTGTCTTGTAGTGGTTTTTCTAGTGATAGAAAGAGGTTGCCAGTGGATGCTGTTTTTTTCATTCTTCTTTATGTGAGGCCAAATTGCAGTATCCCCCTCTGGAAGAATGTCCTCAAATGCAAATGAAAGTAGATACAAACTGTAGTCAAATACACAAGGGAAAGTCTTCATGAGCTGTTGAAGAGTTTCTGTTGTCTTCATGAACTGTTGAAACTTACAAAGAAAATTGTTTAGCGAGGATTTGGGTAGTGCAAAAATATATTACTGGAACTTTTACTTTACTTTACTTCTTTTTTTTTGCACCATCTTATCAAAAGCATGAAGAGTTGTAACTTCATTTACTCAAGCTCTTATAAGAATGTCCTGTCTCCCAAAATCAGAAGTTTGTGCAGCCAGTAAAAGTGTACAGTCAATGAAGGTATAAAAGAAAAACCTTATAGAAACAATAAATAAATATTGTACAACACTGGAGTGTGTGTTGGCTCAAAGTGCCATTTGGACGGCTGCAAAGTTGAAAAGTTCACCTGGTTAGTGGTGTCCAGGTGCCGCGCAGGCAGGCAAGACGCTTCACCATATGGCTGCTTATCGCCACCAGACGCCAGCCGTCCCAGCCACTGACTTTCACAAGCTTTACTTTCACTGTACAAGGTGAAGAGTTGCATCTCGTGTATCCCCTGACTAAAATGCTGAAAGACCTCTGTATGTGTTTACTTAAGTGTTACGATTATAACCTGGTTAGAAAGCTGGAAAGACAGAGTTGATGCATTTTTTATATATAGTACCAAAATAGTTGCAGATTATTTGGCTTCTCTCCTGCATGTGGATTGGAGTTTTAAAGAGGTAATGAAGTCCTGGTGTGTCCTCCTGCTGGGTTTGTATTTGGCGAGGGGTGCCTGTGTGTCGCTGATAGAGGGATCTCTCTGACACGGCTGCTCTGGCCTGCCGCATCTGGGAGCCAGTAGCGGCAGCCGCTGGGGGGAGATAAGGCAAGGCTAGCCGTTCGCCTGTAACGCACGTTTTGCACCCCTCTGCCCTGTTCTCCTCTCCTCCTCTGCTCCTCCCTACACCCACCCTCCCTCCCATCATCCCTCTGACCTTATCTCAGGGGAGAAGGCACCACTGGGTCGCTACTGTGATAGCACCTGCCAGAACCAGAGCTGGCCTCTGGTGATTATGGGGGAATCATTATCTCTCTCTCTCCCCCAAAACTCATTTTATACCTGCCAACATCTGAGGGGGAGGGAGGCAAAGGAGCAAAGGCTTCTATAACAGGTAACACAGAGAAACTGTGTGTGTGAATCAGGATGTTGAGTATAGGCACAACAAATCCTGCAGCCAAGGAACTTGCCTTTTTGCAACACTGGATTTAAATGTGATATAAATGGGAAAGGATTACATGTGATAGTGATTTGATTCCATATTTAATATAAGTGAAATATTTGTTATGGTTTTTTTATGTATTTGTAGCTTATAGAGGGCATAGCAATCATTTAATCACTTAACTCTCAAATCTGTTGCTTTCACTGGAGCCACTCTATGCTCCTTTAAAAATGTTTAACTACGCCTCTTTGACCTTTCCGCTCATTTGTTCCTCCTCCCACAATCATCTAATCAGTGTAAAACTGTCAAACTATCATCCAATCAAGACAGGTTAAAACTTTCCATTTCCAGAGTGCCATTTTTTACCCCTTTTTTGTGCATCTGTATGTTGTTGTCTTTTCCCAAACCTCTAATGAACATCAACTCTCCACCTGCCCTACCACCTATATGTTCTCATGCTGTTCATATCTTTCAATATCTCATCTCACATTTAATGCATTCGCTCTGAGTTTATAAAACAGTTGTCTTGCTCTTCGTCTCCCACACCCAAAGATTGCAACATGAGTTGCTCTCACTTCCTCTCTGATGATGACCGTATGGGTGTTGGTTTCAGCAAGACACTTGGCACATCTGTGTGATCACATCCCCTCTCACTTCTCTCATCAGCACACTACCTACTCCAAAATAAATATGTTTGTGTGTATGTGTGTGCGCTGGCTTACACATACACACACACTGGGCATGCCCTCTGGGTTAAGGGTTAATGAGTCCTGGGGGGTCAGAGGTCAAGGAGGTGATGGCTACAATGTTGGTAGAGTTTCACATGAGTGCCCCTTTCAGCTGTCCAAGCTTTGTGAAGTTCATTTTGGCATGTTTGATTCTAAATGTGAGATAGGCGTGTTTCAGCATCTTTTCCCACAGTAGGTGTGCTTTTTTTCGTTATTGCCTACTGTCACCAAAATGGTGTTGTCACCTTATGGGCTTTTTTAGGTAGTTGTATCAAACTTCTAGTTTGAATTTGAAAGGTTGAGTCTTAGTACTCTGATCCTCTACACATCATATCAACAATCTGTCCAAGATAAAATGACTGAGAACAAATACAGCTGGTGAAGGAAGTCAATCATCAAACAAGCTAACAGCCTAGATGTGTTCATTCATATGCTAAGTTTAAACAAACAGTTTTTTTTATTTACCCAACAATCCAAAACAAACATTATAAACCAATAATCTCTAATAAGAGGTCTATAAAAGAAGTCAACAGAAAATACCTCTAATGAATTTAACAGCCACTTTACAGGTGTTAACGCAACAAACTGACCTGCTAAAATGACAAAACAAGGAACAAATATAGTAGCTTGGCCGAACCAAATACAAAACCAATGGGAAATTCAGATTGAACAGAATAGAAGAGGACACTGACAAAACCAAAAACCCCCCTTTTGACATGGAAGCATGTGGTTGGTCCCAATTGGCTTCTTGCAGTATTTATCCGCCCTCAGTCCTCAGCCACGCCTTTTGCTAAACCAGGAAGTAACCTCCCCCAACAACCAAAGTAACTCAAAGACAAAGAAAGTCATTAATACAACAAAAACTTGTGTTACAGTAGCTGTGTTAGAATGTGTGAAAATAAACTAAATTATGTCTGTTTACAGGCAAATAAGGACTTTTAAATCAAAATGTGTGGTGTCAATTGTTGTTATATTGCAACTGAAATGAAGCAAAACTACTGGAGGTGAGGGTGCAGTGTAATTGTTTTACCCTGTGTGGCTGTGGCCATCACAATTTAAAAATTTATTTAAAATATTTGAGTGTACCCTTAACTATGTGCAAGTCTGAAGTCTCAAAAGTGAAACATTCAACACCAGTTTTATCAGTTACTTAATTGTCATTGAAGTTCAGCTTTTGTGAACCTTGACATGCAGTTACTTTGCATCATTCCTTCAAAAAATGCAACACAACAAAGTAGAAAAAGCTAGAGCAACTAGATGGGGAACAAGTTGTATTATGGTCCCAAGCAAAGGCACACAAAAGCAAAGGATCCTCGGAAGTGAGTGCTGGCCGCAGACACAGCTGGTTCCTGACAGAGGAAGCCCAGATGGAGGCCCAGGTCCTTCTGTCTGCTGCTATCACCGCAGCCACACTGCTGCCCGGCCCCCCCAGGGACTGCAGCGCTGCAGCATACGCAAACTGTAACATACTAACACACACTTCTCTTTTGAGCTTCAGTGGCAGGCAGGGCAGAAGGAGGGTTCAGATGAGAGCACAGCCACTCAGCCAGAGCCACGAGACAAGCTGACCTGCGGCTGACACACACACGCTCACACACGCTCACACACACTCTGCGGGAAGGGAGCGATGAGAGACTAAAATAACCAAATGAACCGAAAAGAAGAACGAAAGGTAAATGTAAACACAAGATCTACCAAGGACATCTAAAAGGGGAAAAGAGACTTGGAGCTGAAGACAAAGACTGTTACTCATGGGTATTAACGACTGTAATATGAAATCTTTCTAACGCGAAGTTCCATGCAGGCATGAAGCAAAGAAAAAATACCAGAGGAATCCAGGAATAATTCATCCAGCATTACACTCTTAAATGAAAAGGTGAAAGCAAGAAGAGGAAACAACCTCTGCTGTTTCTTGTTTTTCTCTATTGGGAGCTATAACAACAGCTACGTCCTTGTCCTTGCATAGCCATTCATTGGGTCAAACAGTACAATGATCTACAGGGACCTCAAAGGCAAACTGGCTGAATATTAAGAAGAAAAACATGCTAATCCTCAAGGACATAAGGAACAGAAGGTCCAACAGGAAAGCTGCCTTTTTGAGCTCTAGTGATTTTTAGTCTTCATTGTCTTTACTTCACTGCTTTACACAAACACGTCACATCACCTTGAATCCCTTTACCTCACAAAGAAAGTGGGACACTTAAAAGTGGAGATTTGAAGGTCCTAACATGTCTATTGAAGTCCATTTTGAGCGCCAGAAGAAGGACCTGAGGTCCGGGAGCTCCTCTGCTCCAGCGTTTCCTCCACGCGTCCCCACGGTGACACTGATCAGCCACAGAGAGCAGAGGGATAAACACACTGCCCACAGACTGCAGCCGGCAAGCCTTGATCTAAACCTGGCAACCAGCAGCTACTACAGATGTAGTGAAGGTAGGACCTGTCATCTTAAAGGATCTGTTTTATGAAATCTTTTGGCAGTGTGTTACCGTGATGAGTGACGGAGGGTCCTGCAGCTGTCAGGTCTGCTCATTAAGTTGGAGTGATGGACGGATAATCAGTTTGTGTTGACTTAGCGCTGCATGCTGTAAGGGCAATGTGAGGTTTCTTCATTTTGTGAGTAGACCTGGTATTTGATGATTGAAACTGAGGTTTCAAGGTTACAATGACATCAAACATTACCATCTAAATTAGTTTTTTTCAGTCCAAAGCAATTAAGTGTAAAATGATCTAAGGTTTGTTCCTCAGCGCATTTTACTATATTTCTTGACATCCGTAGAAAACAAGCTGACTTCACAGATAATCGTGATTATATTTTTCTTAAAATAATCCTTTAAATTTCATAAATGATGTTTTTTTTATATGAACAGTCAGGCACAAATAAATGTGCCATTATTGTTAACAAGCCCAGTGGAGCACATGTTCCCCTTTGGCACAAGAAAGGAAAAGGAAATAGGTTTTTGGAGTGTTTGGGGGTCTTCCTCTGGGCATCCCCATACAGCTGCAGGGAACTAGACTATAATCTTGAGTTTCACTGTTCAGCTTCAATGGCTTCATAAGACACATGCAGGTCACAGGGTGCATCACAGTGAATGACAGAGCAAACACTTTAAGAGAGTAGTGTACAGACAGATGAGGGATGCTTGAAATACATCCAGGAAAAAAGGATGTAATTGATTCTTAAAGCAGTGAAAACACTGAAGTAGTGCCTTTAGGTGAAAATGAAAACCTTCACTTGATTCAGCGCGGGGTTGGAAGAGAGAGAAATGCATTAAGAATCAGACATTAAAGGCCCTATTTTATAGACTCTAAATATGTAGAAACTGTAAGCCAGAGCAAGAACTAATACCCAACGTAGTGAATTACCTGCAGCGCCTGACATCTCTTGGCAGTAATGAGCTTTGTGAACGTTGCAGAGATAAGGCCTCTATAATTAGGCTTAGTCATAAGCATCCCCCCTGTAATGCTCTGATAAAAAAAACCAGTGGAACTCTGGTGTCGGGGATTCAACTCATTCAACTCTCTCTCTCTCTCTCTCTCTCTCTCTCTCTTACACACACACGCTCACGCACACACACACAGGCACACGCTCACACACAATGCAAATGCATACACTGAGAAAATCTAAATGTGTCAATGTTAAATGTAAACATAGCTCTTTGTCTCAAGTAGTTTACCTGATGTAAAAGTGTGTATGTGTGTTTGTGTCCACTGATATGTTCACACTGTATGAAAAAAGCAGCAGTAGTAATGTGTGTGTTGGTGCGTGTGAATGTGTGTGTGAGGTGTTGTGAGCTGCAGCATAGGCTTCCTGTGAGGGAGCAGATGTCGCAGAGCTCAGGCACAGCTGCGACGGGCGATAACCGTGGTGGCAAGAATATGTCGGCATGCTGGCTCTTCTCCCTGGGTCTTATCAGCCGCACACAGCATACACACACACACACACACACACACACACACACACACACACACACACACACACACACACACACACACACACACACACACACACACACACACACACACACACACACACACACACACACACACACACACACACACAATCACACACTCATATAGACACTCTACAATAAGGAACTGCCACCCAGCACTATAGCACACCCTCACAGCAAGCCCAGATAGAGGGAGGAAGGAAATGATAGAGATGGAGAGAGGAAGAAAATGAGAAAGGACTAAATCAAGGGACTTTGAGGGAAAAGGTGCAGTGAATCCCTAACAAAGCCCTGGCTCATGACTGCTGTATCATAGACTTCATAATTTATTGCCAATCCTAATCCTCAATAGCTTTGAAAAGGCTATTCTTGTTTCACTCACAAGAGGAGATGACGTTTAAGTACAAAACTTTGTCACTTTCTCTATCCTGATGTCACTCTGTGATATAATTCATATTTGATGGGCTTTAAGATCAACATTATGTGATGAAATAATCATAATCTTGGTTCAACCTTGCAAAATGTGTCAATTCTGATTTTTTTTTTTTTTTCATTTGAGTTGGAAATACCTTCAGTAACAAACACACTATATACATTTCATGGTTTTGAATAATATTTCAGCTTGTTTCCTCCTTCCGAACAACAACAAGAATTTTAATGGTAGTTTTGCCATGTCACCATATATCATCAGTTAATCTGAAGAACAATGTTATCATGACCAAAATGACAGTGCAAAACATTTTATAATAAAATGTAATGAACTTACTGTACATGTGAACATGTACGTGACTTACTGATCCATTGCTTAACAATTGCATCAGTGTTTCTCTGGCACAGATAACTGCAAATACATGGGGCAGTGATTATTAAAATGGGTATGATTATTGAAAGATGAATATTGATGATGTTGCAAGAAAAAGGAAGAAAACGGAATAAATGAGTAATGAAAACTTTGAGAAGTATGTGTGGGAGGAGAGGCAAGGTGGTGATAAGAGGTGTGTGTGTGTCTGTGTGTATGTGTGAAAGAGAGAGAGAGAGAGAGAGAGAGAGAGAGAGAGAGAGAGAGAGAGAGAGAGAGAGAGAGAGGAGAGAGAGCAAGAGAGGAGAGAGAGGGAAGTTATCCTTTCTGTTTCCTCAGCACCAGCTTTGTGGTTTCTATGAGGAACAGATGTTCACAACTTGATACAGTGCCTCATCCCCCTCCACTCACTATCTCCAGTGCCAGCACCACCAACTGTCTGCACACACACACACAAACACACACACACACACACACACACACACACACACACACACACACACACACACACACACACACACACACACACACACACACACACACACACACACACACACACACACACACACACACACTCATGCAAGCGCACACACATGTTGTCTCTTGGGAAACACAGTTATATAAAGCAGTGACTTTCTCATGTGAGGGCGTATTCACCTGCATACTACATACTTTTTGACTGTCTGTTTCCCTTTTAGGCTGCACATCCTGTTCTTGAGTCAACACTTGATATAATCAGGTGTCACTTCCTCCTTTGACAGTTTGCATTTCTGTTGGTCAGCTCTGGACAAAAATAACACAAAGATGCATGCACTAAGTGTACCTGTATGTACGCAGAAGTAAGAGTCCCTTTTTGTTTCATATTTCCAGATTAGTTTTCGGCAGAAGGACTTTGAATGTGTATAATTAGGCAATTTAGGAAAATCATACTGCAATTTAACCTCATTTTGTATATTCCACTGTTATGCTTGGCTTAGAAATGAAAGGCCCTCATGCATAGGAAATATTTAAGATAGGTGGGGAATGATTTAGGCATTGCAACGATTTTGCAATAGTACAGCATTTGCATAACAAATGGATAACAATTCTAAAACATGGAATATAAATATTGTCTGGAATAGCCATAGTAATGTATTGTGTAGTGCTCCTATTAGAGTGGTTCTGTGGCAGAAAAACAACCCTGGAAGTCAAGTATTTCAAAGGACATTATTCTTTCCAAAGAGCATGGATTGAATTTCGAATTCACATCATGTCCGGATGATTCAAACAACAGACACTTTGCTGCTCAATTGAAAACAAAATGTCAGAGGGTGTATGGATGCAATTTGTAAAAGCAGCGTTCCAGCGTACGTGCTTGAGTGGGTGGGTCAATGATCCGTTACACCACTACACGCCGAATCACAGAACATCTCTCTCTGTTTTATTCTCATTCATAACATTATGGAACAGCTTGAGAACATTCACACATGTTGACATAGAAAGTACGAGAAAAAGCTTCTCATAAGCGCGTTATCAGAAAAAGCATGGTTTAAAATACAAAAACCATGTTCATGGAGGATGCATGTGACACAGAGGGACAACACAAACTCTATTTCTATCAGCATTTCAATCAGCATAACAGTTTTCTGATGAAGTGAGCTGTGCTCCTTACTCCTTCAGGATGAAACCTACAATGGTGCCTTTAATGGCAGCTCCATAAGAGTGTGGTCTGTTGAATGGGCATGACAAAGTAGAGGATGGGAGAAGAGAGAAGAGCGCAGGAATACAATGGGTCTAGCGTTCCTTTCAGTCGGCTCAGGGCCTTATCTCCTGTCAACACACTAGCCTGTGACTGGCACGGAAAGGATTTACAATGTGTGAGTGGAGGAAATGCTGCAAACTTCTCCCTGGCTATAACTCTGACACACACATGCATGCATACACAGAAATAGTCATTTCCATACCAGCACAATGACCAACCCTGGCTCTTATATCTCAGTGAGTGCCCAACCATCCAGGAGATGCTGTCAACCTAACAGAGTCCGCAGCAGAGTGGGGGTGTTTGTGAGGTGACAGTGAGATAGAGAAGTGAAAGAAAGGCAAGACAACGCTGTTTTTTTGTCATTAATGCCATCAAAGGATCTTCCAGTGGCAGTATTATGGCACAGGGAGTTCATCGAAGCGAGTTCCCACCTTGTGTTGTGTGATTCATTGAGCAGTTTATCAGGCCGGCCACATGGAGTGTCAGAGCTAACCCAGTGACCGTTC